>NW_025548019.1:0-34182 GCF_905237065.1 Salmo salar | reverse complement strand
ATAACAACATATGGTTCTCTGGGTAAAGACTAATACTGTGATAACAAATATGGTGCTCTCTGGGTAAACAGATGTTGGTAGAATTGTGTTCAGTTTGCTCATAGATCAGTGACTACTCATAGTTAGTCTGATATCCAGTGAGGAAAAACTACCCAACTGCTTCTAAGCACTTGAGTAAAAGTAAAGATGCCTTAATAGAAAATATCTCAAGTAAAAGTGAGTGATAAGTGTGAATTGGGACCATTTTCCTGTTTAGCATTTCAAAACGTAGCTACTTTGGGGTGTCAGGGAAAATTTATGGAGTAAGAAAGTCATTATTTTCTTTAGGAATGTAGTGAAGTAAAAGTGCAAAAGTTGTCAAAAAATATAAATAGTAAAAAGTAAAGTACAGATACCCCAAAAAAACTTACTTAAGTAGTACTCAAGTATTTTTACTTTAGTAGTTTATATCCACTGCTGATATCCTCTGTAATATTAGGTAATGGCATCAGCAGCCCCAGATACCCCAGGCTAGGAATCCAAGCTGTGCAGCTGCTGAATATTCTGATCTCCTCCGTTGTTCCATCTGTGGAAGAAAAGAGGTCACTGTTGATTTACTTAACAACCAAACTAAGGCTTCCTTTGGGGAAGTTATGCTTTTTCCTCACCCATCTGAAACACAAAAGAGGGAAGATATTTACCAAGTCATCTAATTAAATGTAAAGATTCTATTTTTCTATTATTCCACTCAAAATAATCTATTAATCTATGTCCTTTGAGTCAAATATAGATACATGCTCAATTACGTTACGAATATGAATTGTTGTGATATGACTAGATTATGTCTGTCTGTGTCTGTGTCTGTTACACTGTCTTTTGAAAGAGGAGGATTGTCTGACAGAATGACAGCAGTCTAGCAGGGGTGAGTACTGAATAATAACTACAGTACCCAAGAAGAGCTGAAGAACTACAGTATTCTAGCAGGGGTGAGTACTGAATAATACCTACAGTACCCAAGAAGAGCTGAAGAACTACAGTATTCTAGCAGGGGTGAGTACTGAATAATACCTACAGTACCCAAGAAGAGCTGAAGAACTACAGTAGTCTAGCAGGGGTGAGTACTGAATAATAACTACAGTAGTCTAGCAGGGGTGAGTACTGAATAATAACTACAGTAGTCTAGCAGGGGTGAGTACTGAATAATAACTACAGTAATCTAGCAGGGGTGAGTACTGAATAATAACTACAGTATTCTAGCAGGGGTGAGTACTGAATAATACCTACAGTACCCAAGAAGAGCTGAAGAACTACAGTATTCTAGCAGGGGTGAGTACTGAATAATACCTACAGTACCCAAGAAGAGCTGAAGAACTACAGTATTCTAGCAGGGGTGAGTACTGAATAATAACTACAGTAGTCTAGCAGGGGTGAGTACTGAATAATAACTACAGTAATCTAGCAGGGGTGAGTACTGAATAATAACTACAGTATTCTAGCAGGGGTGAGTACTGAATAATACCTACAGTACCCAAGAAGAGCTGAAGAACTACAGTATTCTAGCAGGGGTGAGTACTGAATAATAACTACAGTAGTCTAGCAGGGGTGAGTACTGAATAATACCTACAGTACCCAAGAAGAGCTGAAGAACTACAGTATTCTAGCAGGGGTGAGTACTGCATAATAACTACAGTAGTCTAGCAGGGGTGAGTACTGAATAATACCTACAGTAGTCTAGCAGGGGTGAGTACTGAATAATAACTACAGTAGTCTAGCAGGGGTGAGTACTGCATAATAACTACAGTAGTCTAGCAGGGGTGAGTACTGAATAATAACTACAGTAGTCTAGCAGGGGTGAGTACTGAATAATAACTACAGTAATCTAGCAGGGGTGAGTACTGAATAATAACTACAGTATTCTAGCAGGGGTGAGTACTGAATAATACCTACAGTACCCAAGAAGAGCTGAAGAACTACAGTAGTCTAGCAGGGGTGAGTACTGAATAATAACTACAGTAGTCTAGCAGGGGTGAGTACTGAATAATAACTACAGTAGTCTAGCAGGGGTGAGTACTGCATAATAACTACAGTAGTCTAGCAAGGGGTGAGTACTGAATAATAACTACAGTAGTCTAACAGGGGTGAGTACTGAATAATAACTACAGTAGTCTAGCAAGGGGTGAGTACTGCATAATAACTAGAATACATATACCAGGGGTAAGTACTGAAGAATATCTAGTGGTAAGTACTGAAGAATACCTGTACCAGGGGTAAATACTGAAGAATATCTAGTGGTAAGTACTGAAGAATACCTGTACCAGGGGTAAGTACCGAAAAATACCTGTACCAGGATAAGTACTGAAGAATTCCTGTACCAGGGGTAAGTACCGAAAAATACCTGTACCAGGATAAGTACTGAAGAATTCCTGTACCAGGGGTAAGTACTGTAGAATACCTGTACCAGGGGTAAGTACTGAAGAATACCTGTACCAGGGTAAGTACTGAAGAATATCTAGTGGTAAGTACTGAAGAATACCTGTACCAGGGGTAAATACTGAAGAATATCTAGTGGAAAGTACTGAAGAATACCTGTACCAGGGGTAAATACTGAAGAATATCTAGTGGAAAGTACTGAAGAATACCTGTACCAGGGGTAAATACTGAAGAATATCTAGTGGTAAGTACTGAAGAATACCTGTACCAGGGTAAGTACTGAAGAACATCTAGTGGTAAGTACTGAAGAATACCTGTACCAAGGGTAAGTACTGAAGAATACCTGTACCAGGGTAAGTACCGAAAAATACCTGTACCAGGGTAAGTACAGTATAATACCTGTACCAAGTGTAAGTACTGAAGAATATCTAGTGGTAAGTACTGAAGAATACCTGTACCAGGGTAAGTACTGAAGAATACCTGTACCAGGGTAAGTACTGTAGAATACCTGTACCAGGGTAAGTACTGAAGAATACTTGTACCAGGGGTAAGTACTGAAGAATACCTGTACCAGGGTAAGTACTGTAGAATACCTGTACCAGGGATAAGTACTGAAGAATACCTGTACCAGGGATAAGTACTGAAGAATACCTGTACCAGGATAAGTACTGAAGAATATCTAGTGGTAAGTACTGAAGAATACCTGTACCAGGGATAAGTACTGAAGAATACCTGTACCAGGATAAGTACTGAAGAATATCTAGTGGTAAGTACTGAAGAATACCTGTACCAGGGTAAGTACCGAAAAATACCTGTACCAGGGTAAGTACAGTATAATACCTGTTCCAAGGTAGGTACTGAAGAATACTTGTACCAGGGGTAAGTACTGAAGAATACCTGTACCAGGGGTAAGTACTGTAGAATACCTGTACCAGGGGTAAGTACTGAAGAATACCTGTACCAGGGGTAAGTACTGAAGAATACCTGTACCTGGGGTAAGTACTGAAGAATACCTGTACCTGGGGTAAGTACTGAAGAATACCTGTACCAGGGGTAAGTACTGAAGAATACTTGTACCAGGGGTAAGTACTGAAGAATACCTGTACCTGGGGTAAGTACTGAAGAATACCTGTATCAGGGGTAAGTACTGAAGAATACTAATGACTAAAAATGACTATACAAGAATAGGACAAAAGCCTATCGTCCAGCTACGTATATAGAAAGTGAAGTCACAGCTATTTGTAGGAGCACATGGATAATACTAGGTCTAGATGTTTTGTAGGTTAGCATGGATAATACTAGGTCTAGATGTTTTGTAGGAGCACATGGATAATAGTAGGTCTAGATGTTTTGTAGGTTAGCATGGATAATACTAGGTGTAGATGTTTTATAGGAGAACATGGATAATACTAGGTCTAGATGTTTTGTAGGTTAGCATGGATAATACTAGGTCTAGATGTTTTGTAGGTTAGCATGGATAATACTAGGTCTAGATGTTTTGTAGGTTAGCATGGATAATACTAGGTCTAGATGTTTTGTAGGTTAGCATGGATAATACTAGGTCTAGATGTTTGTAGGAGAGCATGGATAATACTAGGTCTAGATGTTTTGTAGGTTAGCATGGATAATACTAGGTCTAGATGTTTTGTAGGTTAGCATGGATAATACTAGGTCTAGATGTTTTGTAGGAGAGCATGGATAATACTAGGTCTAGATGTTATGTAGGAGCACATGGATAATACTAGGTCTAGATGTTTGTAGGAGCACATGGATAATACTAGGTCTAGATGTTTGTAGGAGAGCATGGATAATACTAGGTCTAGATGTTTGTAGGAGAGCATGGATAATACTAGGTCTAGATGTTTGTAGGAGAGCATGGATAATACTAGGTGTTTCGCTCACTCTGATTCATTGATTACTGGTCAGAACATTTGTTGGGTTGTAGTCAAAGTTTTGACTCTGGAGCAATTAGGAGGGTGACAGAAGCAGTTACACAGTGAGCTCCAGAGGTATTGGGACAATGACACGTCTTGTTGTTTTGGCTCTGTACTCCAGAAGTATTGGAACAGCTTCACGTCTTGTGGTTTTGGCTCTGTACTCCAGAAGTATTGGAACAGCTTCACGTCTTGTTGTTTTGGCTCTGTACTCCAGAAGTATTGGGACAATGACACGTCTTGTTGTTTTGGCTCCGTACTCCAGAAGTATTGGGACAATGACACGTCTTGTTGTTTTGGCTCTGTACTCCAGAAGTATTGGAGCGACACGTCTTGTTGTTTTGGCTCTGTACTCCAGAAGTATTGGGACAGCGACACGTCTTGTTGTTTTGGCTCTGTACTCCAGAAGTATTGGGACAATGACACGTCTTGTTCTTTTGGCTCCGTACTCCATCATTTTGAATTTGAAATGATACAATCGGGTGAACTGTTTAGGAATTACAGCACTTTTTACAAAGTCCCCCCATTTTAGGGGACCAAAAGTATTGGGACAAAATCACTTATATTTGTATTGAAATAGTCAAAAGTTAAGAATTTGGTCCCATATTCATATCACACAATGACTACAACAAGCTTTGCGACTGACTCTTCAAATGTTGTGCCATTTTGGAGTCACTTTAAAGTAAATAAGAAAATAATATGTTTCTAAACACTTCTACGTTAATGGGGATGTTACCATGACTACGGATAGTCCTGAATGAATCGTGGACATTGATGAGTGAGAAAGTTACAGACGCACAAATACGCACAAAGTGACTCAGAAATGACAAAAAAACATTATTTACCATTTAATCTCTAAACGGGTCACCTGATATGGATGAAAATACTGCAACCTCAAATTTAAAACTGACATTCTGCACTTTAACCTCATAGTCTTTCTATCATTTCAAATCCAAAGTGCTGGAGTACAGAGCCAAAACAGCAGAAAATGTGTTTATAATGATTACTAGTTACAATCATTGATTGACAGTGGTGCCATCATCAGTGATGTCAATTATTGATCATTAATCATTGATGTGTTAGAAAAACAAATGATGTTTTGTTTCTTTCAGTGAAGCTATTGTAGATACACTATGGAGAGGCTATTAGACTGGGACTGGGGCTGAGACCAGCTAACTCAACACATGGATACCCACTAGTAACACACTGAGTGGTAGAAATCAGGGCAGAAGAGGAGCAGCAGACCCTGACTGTCTGAGAAGGGGTTAGGGGGAGGAGGAGGGCGAGCCATGCAGGGGAACATGTGGCACTACCAACTCAACTGTCTAATCTGGGCATGGTTGTCATTGTGTTGGAGGTGTGTTAAGTTTGGCTAGCATGTCCCAAAGCCAGGAGATCACTGAGTCAATTTACACATTGTGAATGGATGGTTGTAAATAAAACAAGTAGCAGGTCTCCCCTTCAGCCCATAGGCCCTGCTGACTGACTGGTTGACCGACTGGCTGGTTAGCTGACTGGCTGGCTGACTGGCTGACTGGCTGACTGACTGGCTGGCTGGCTGGCTGGCTGGCTGGCTGGTTGACTGGCTGACTGGCTGACTGGCTGACTGGGTGGCTGCCTGACTGGCTGGCTGACTGACTGGCTGACTGGCTGACTGGCTGGCTGGGTGGCTGCCTGACTGGCTGGCTGACTGGCTGACTGGCTGACTGGCTGACTGGTTGACTGACTGACTGGCTGGTTGGCTGACTGGCTGACTGGTTGACTGGATGGTTGGTTGGCTGGCTGACTGGTTGACTGACTGGTTTACTGGCTGGCTGGCTGGTTGACTGGTTGACTGGCTGGCTGGCTGACTGACTGGCTGACTGGTTGGCTGGCTGGCTGGCTGGCTGGTTGACTGGCTGGCTGGCTGGGTGGCTAACTGGCTGGGTGGCTGGCTGACTGGCTGACCGGCTGACTGGGTGGCTGCCTGACTGGCTGGCTGGCTGACTGGCTGGCTGGCTGACTGGCTGACTGGCTGGCTGGGTGGCTGCCTGACTGGCTGGCTGACTGGCTGACTGGTTGACTGACTGACTGGCTGGTTGGCTGACTGGCTGACTGGCTGACTGGCTGGCTGGCTGACTGGCTGACTGGCTGACTGGTTGACTGACTGACTGGCTGGTTGGCTGACTGGCTGACTGGCTGACTGGCTGGCTGGCTGACTGGCTGACTGGCTGACTGGTTGACTGGCTGACTGACTGACTGGTTGACCGACTGACTGGCTGGCTGGCTGGCTGGGTGGCTGGCTGGCTGACTGGTTGACTGGCTGGTTGACTGGCTGGTTGGCTGGGTGGCTGGCTGGCTGACTGGTTGACTGGCTGGTTGACTGGCTGGTTGGCTGGCTGGCTGGCTGGCTGGTTGACTGGCTGGCTGGCTGGGTGGCTGACTGGCTGGGTGGCTGGCTGACTGGCTGACTGGGTGGCTGCCTGACTGGCTGACTGGCTGGCTGGGTGGCTGACTGGCTGACTGGCTGACTGGTTGACTGACTGACTGGCTGGTTGGCTGACTGGCTGACTGGTTGACTGGATGGTTGGTTGGCTGGCTGACTTGTTGACTGACTGGTTGACTGGCTGACTGGCTGGTTGGCTGGCTGGCTGACTGACTGGCTGACTGGCTGACTGGTTGACTGGCTGACTGGCTGACTGGCTGGCTGGCTGACTGGCTGACTGGTTGACTGGCTGACTGACTGACTGGTTGACCGACTGACTGGCTGGGTGGCTGGGTGGCTGGCTGGCTGACTGGTTGACTGGCTGGTTGACTGGCTGGTTGGCTGGGTGGCTGGGTGGCTGGCTGGCTGACTGGTTGACTGGCTGGGTGGCTGGGTGGCTGGCTGGCTGGCTGGCTGGGTGGCTGGGTGGCTGGCTGGCTGGCTGGCTGGGTGGCTGGCTGGCTGGCTGGCTGGGTGGCTGGCTGGCTGGCTGGCTCACTGGTTGACTGGCTGGTTGACTGGCTGGTTGGCTGGCTGGCTGGCTGGGTGGCTGGCTGGCTGGGTGGCTGGGTGGCTGGCTGGCTGGCTGGCTGGGTGGCTGGCTGGGTGGCTGACTGGCTGGGTGGCTGGCTGGCTGACTGGCTGGTTGACTGGCTGGCTGACTGGCTGGGTGGCTGGGTGGCTGACTGGCTGGTTGGCTGGCTGGGTGGCTGGGTGGTTGGGTGGCTGGCTGGTTGGCTGGCTGGGTGGCTGACTGGGTGGCTGACTGGCTGGTTGGCTGGCTGACTGGCTGGTTGGTTGGCTGGCTGGCTGGCTGGCTGGTTGGTTGGTTGGCTGGTTGGCTGGGTGGCTGGCTGGTTGGCTGGCTGGCTGGCTGGCTGGTTAGCTGACTGGCTGACTGGTTAGCTGACTGCATCTCCTCCCTGTTTTGGCATCTAGCCCATCAGTAGCTCCTCTCCTCTCCTAAAGTCTTATTTCCATGACCTGTCTGATTAACACACAGCTAGATCCCTCCATCCCAATGGATGTTTTTAGACCTGAGCTCTGGTTCATTATCTGTTTCAGTGAATGACAGTGAGTCTGCAGAGCACCGTCTCTCTGTTTCTGTCTCCACGCTCCCTGCACATCTACACAATCACACATGAGTGTCAGACTGCTTTGATGCCCTTTTATTGTCAACGTGTTTAGTTCAAATACCCAGTGTGAGGATTATGAAGAGTTGGACTTAACTTTAGAGAGAGGGAGAGAACGAGAGACAACGGTGGCAAACAGACAGACAGAGCACTGACTTCTCCTGTTCAGCGTTCTTAAGGTGACATGGCGTGTCATTTAGGGGGTAATGCCGTGCCCCTTTCCTGGCGAGAACGTTTTTAAGTCACTTTAGCATGTAATATTATCATAGGAACATTTAGTGATGGACCGCAGAGAGAGGAACTGTCTGAACCTGGCTGGGTGGGTTCTGACTGGGTGATGGACCGCAGAGAGAGGAACTGTCTGAACCTGGCTGGGTGATGGACCGCAGAGAGAGGACCTGTCTGAACCTGGCTGGGTGATGGACCGCAGAGAGAGGACCTGTCTGAACCTGGCTGGGTGATGGACCGCAGAGAGAGGAACTGTCTTAACCTGGCTGGGTGATGGACCGCAGAGAGAGGACCTGTCTTAACATGGCTGGGTGATGGACCGCAGAGAGAGGAACTGTCTGAACCTGGTTGGGTGATGGACCGCAGAGAGAGGAACTGTCTGAACCTGGCTGGGTGGGTTCTGACTGGGTGATGGACCGCAGAGAGAGGAACTGTCTGAACCTGGCTGGGTGGGTTCTGACTGGGTGATGGACCGCAGAGAGAGGAACTGTCTTAACTTGGCTGGGTGGGTTCTGGTTGATGTATCTGAACTGTCTTAACTTGGCTGGGTGGGTTCTGACTGGGTGATGGACCGCAGAGAGAGGAACTGTCTGAACCTGGCTGGGTGGGTTCTGACTGGGTGATGTATCTGAACTGTCTTAACTTGGCTGGGTGGGTTCTGACTGGGTGATAGTTGAAGTATCTGAACTGTCTTAACTTGGCTGGGTGGGTTCTGACTGGGTGGTGGTTGAAGTATCTGAACTGTCTGAACCTGGCTGGGTGGGTTCTGACTGGGTGATGTATCTGAACTGTCTTAACTTGGCTGGGTGGGTTCTGACTGGGTGGTGGTTGAAGTATCTGAACTGTCTTAACTTGGCTGGGTGGGTTCTGACGGGTTGAAGTATCTGAATTGTCGTAACTTGGCTGGGAGCCAGTGGAGTGTGTGGAGGAGCAGGGGGACATGGGAGAACTTGGGAAGGTTGAAAACCAGGCGGGCTGGAGCATTCTGGATAAGTTGCAGTTCATATTCAACATATCCTCACCTAGGATTAAAACTCACAACCTCTTGGTTCACAGCATTCCGATCTTCCTGGTACGCCACAAGGCCATGATAGTCTGGTCAGTTAGTTACCACCACAAGGTCATGATAGTCTGGTCAGTTAGTTACCTCCCCCACCACAAGGCCATGATAGTCTGGTTAGTTAGTTACCACCACAAGGTCATGATAGTCTGGTTAGTTAGTTACCTCCCCCACCACAAGGTCATGATAGTCTGGTTAGTTAGTTACCACCACAAGGCCATGATAGTCAGGTTAGTTAGTTACCACCACAAGGTCATGATAGCCTGGTTAGTTAGTTACCACCACAAGGTCATGATAGTCTGGTTAGTTAGTTACCACCACAAGGTCATGATAGTCTGGTTAGTTAGTTACCTCCCTCATCACAAGGTCATGATAATCTGGTTAGTTAGTTACCACCACAAGGCCATGATAGTCTGGTTAGTTAGTTACCACCACAAGGTCATGATAGTCTGGTTAGTTAGTTACCACCACAAGGTCATGATAGTCAATCAGTCAATCAATAAAATGTATTTTGTCTTTTCATAGCCGAACGTTCAGAGGTTGAGACCACAGGTGCAGTAGAGAAAGAGAGATTGTCAAAATCACCAGGTCCGGGACAAGGGAGCACATCGGTGAATCAAATCAAATCAAATGTATTTATATAGCCCTTCTTACATCAGCTGTGTACAAAGTGCTGTACAGAAATCCAGCCTAAAACCCCAAACAGCAAGCAATGCAGATGTAGAAGCACGGTGGCTAGGAGAAACTCCCTAGAAAGGCCAAAACCTAGGAAGAAACCTAGAGAGGAACCAAGCTATGAGGGGTGGCCAGTCCTCTTCTGGCTGTGCCGGGTGGAGATTATAACAGAACATGGCCAAGATGTTCAAATGTTCATAAATGACCAGCATGGTCAAATAATAATAATCACAGTAGTTGTCGAGGGTGCCACAAGTCAGCACCTCACGAGTAAATGTCAGTTGGCTTTTCATAGCCGATCATTGAGAGTATCTCTACCGCTCCTGCTGTGTCTAGAGAGCTGAAAACAGCAGTTCTGGGACAGGTAGCACGTCCGGTGAACAGGTCAGGGTTCCATAGCCGCAGGCAGAACAGTTGAAACTGGAGCAGCAGCACGGCCAGGTGGACTGCGGACAGCAAGGAGTCATCATGCCAGGTAGTTCTGAGGCATGGTCCTAGGGATCAGGTCCTGAGAGAGAGAGAGAGAGAGAGAGAGAGAGAGAGAGAGAGAGAGAGAGAGAGAGAGAGAGAGAGAGAGCATATTTTAATTCACACAGGACACCGGATAAGACAGGAGAAATAGTCCAGATGTAACAGACTGACCCTAGCCCCCCGACACATAAACTACTGCAGCATAAATACTGGAGGCTGAGACAGGAGGGGTCAGGAGACACTGTGGCCCCATCCAACGATACCCCCTGACAGGGCCAAACAGGCAGGATATAACCCCACCCACTTTGCCAAAGCACAGCCCCCACACCACTAGAGGGAAAACTTCAACCACCAACTTACCATCCTGAGACAAGGCCGAGTATAGCCCACAAAGATCTCCGGCACGGCACAACCCAAGGGGGGGCGCCAACCCAGACAGGAAGACCACGTCAGCGACTCAACCCACTCAAGTGACGCACCCCTCCTAGGGACGGCATGGAAGAGCACCAGTAAGCCAGTGACTCAGCCTCTGTAATATGGTTAGAGGCAGAGTATCCCAGTAGAGAGAGGGGAACCGGTTAGGCAGAGACAGCAAGGGCGATTCATTGCTCCAGAGCCTTTTGGTTCACCTTCACACTCCTGGGTCAGACTACACTCAATCATATGACCTACTGAAGAGATGAGTCTTCAGTAAAGACTTAAAGGTTGAGACCGAGTCTGCGTCTCTCACATGGGTAGGCAGACCATTCCATAAAAATTGAGCTTTATAGGAGAAAGCCCAGCCTAGGGACAATTAGGAGGCCTGCATCTTGTGACCGTAGCGTACGTGTAGGTATGTATGGCAGGACGAAATCGGAAAGATAGGTAGGAGCAAGCCCATGTAATGCTTTGTAGGTGAACAGGTCAGGGGTTCCCTAGCCCCAGGCAGAACAGCTGAAACTGGAGCAGCAGCATGACCAGGTGGACTGGGGGACAGCAAGGAGTCATCGGGCCAGGGAGTCCTGAGGCATGGTCCTAGGGCTCAGGTCCTCCGGGAGGGGAGGGAGAGGAGAAAGATTTGGGGGAGCATACTTAAATACACACAGGACACAAGATAAGACAGGATAATTACACCAGATATAACAGCCTGCCCCTAGCCCCCTGCACATAGACTATTGCAGCATAGATATTGGTGAATGGGTCAGGGGACAGTGTGGCCGCGTCCGACAATATCCCCAGACAGGGCCAACCAGGCAGGATATAACCCCACCCACTTTGCAATAGCACAGCCCCCACACCACTAGAGGGGAAATCAACAGGCCACCAGTATAGCCCAAAAATATCTCCTCTATCGCACGAGCCCGAGGTGGCGCAAAACCAGACAGGAAGATCACGTCTGTGACTCAACCCACTCAAGTGACGTGCCCCTCCTAGGGACGGCATGGAAGAGCACCAGTAAGCCAGTGACTCAGCCCCGTAATAGGGTCAGAGGCATAGAATCCCAGTGGAGAGAGGGGAGCCGGCCAGGCAGAGACAGCAAGGGCAGGTCATCGCTCCAGTGTCTTACCGTTCACATTTGCAACCCTGGGCCAGACTACACTCAATCATAGGACCTACTGAAGAGATGAGTCTTCAATAAAGACTTAAAGGTTGAGACAGAGTCTGCGTCTCTCACATGGTTAGGCAGATCATTACACAGAGAAAGCCCTGCCTCAGCTGTTAGAAAAATCTAGGGACAATAAGGAGGCCTGCGTCTTGTGACCATAGCTTACATGTAGGTATGTACGTCAGGAACAATTTGGAGTGATAGGTAGGAGCCAGCCCATGTAATGCTTTGTAGGTTAGCAGTAAAACCTTGAAATCAGCCCGAGCCTTAATAACAGGAAGCCAATGTAGACAGGCTAGCACTGGAGTAATATGATCAAATGTATTGGTTTTAGTCAGTGCTTTGGTGCTTTAGTCTTTTATCTGGGTAGCCAGAGAGTAGAGCATTGCAGTAGTCTAATCTAGAAGTGACAAAAGCATTAATTAGCTTTTCGGCATAATTTTTGGACAAAAGGTTTCACATTTTGCAATGTTAAGAAGAAAAAAGCTGAAATATTTTTTATATGTTTGTCAAAAGAAAGATCAGGGTCCAGATTAACGCCAAGGTCCTTCACAGTTTTATTTGAGAAGACTGTACAACCATCAAGATTAATTGTCACATCCAACAGCAGATCTCTTTGTTTCTTGGGACATAGAACTAGCATCTTTGTTTTGTCTGAGTTTAAAAGTTAAATATTTGCCGCCATCCACTTCCTTATGTCTGAAACACAATTCTGGGGCGTTTCTCATTGTTGACACTGTGTTTCCAGATGACATCACCAAGAGGTGGAATATATAGTGAAAACAATAGTGGTCCTAAAACTGAACCTTGAGGAACACCGAAATTTACAATTGATTTGTCAGAGGACAAACCATCCACAGAGACGGACTGAAATCTTTCCGACGGATAACATCTAAACCAGGCAAGAACTTGTCCGTGTGTAGACCAAATAGGGTTTCTAATCTCTCCAAATAATGTGGTGATTGATGGTGTCAAAAGCAGCACTAAGGTCGAGGAACACGAGGACAGATGCTGATCCTTGGTCTGACGCATTTAAAAAAGTTATTTACCACCTTCACGAGTGCAGTCTCAGTGCTATGATGGGGGTCTAAAACCAGACTGATGCATTTACTATGTATTATTTGTCTTCAGGAAGGCAGTGAGGTTGCTGCGCAACAGCTTTTCTAAAGTTTTGAGAGGAGTAGGAGATTCGATATAAACCCATAGTTTTTTACATTTTCCGGGTCAAGGTTTGGCTTTTTCAAGAGAGGCTTTATTACTGCCACTTTTAGTGAGTTTGGTACACATCCAGGGGATAGGAAGCTGTTTATTATGTTCAACATAGTAGGGCCAAGCACAGGAAGCAGCTCTTTCAGTAGTTTAACCTCTATGGGCTAGGTGGGACGCAAGCGTCCCACCTACTCAACAGCCAGTTGAATCCTGTGGCGCGTTATTCAAATCCTTAGATATGCTATTACTTCAATTTTTCAAAAATATGACTATTTTACACCATTTTAAAGATAAGACTCTCGTTAATCTAACCACACTGTCAGATTTCAAAAAGGCTTTACAACGAAAGCAAAACATTAGATTATGTCAGCAGACTACCCAGCCAGAAATAATCAGACACCCATTTTTCAAGCTAGCATATAATGTCACATAAACCCAAACCACAGCTAAATGTAGCACTAACCTTTGATGATCTTCATCAGATGACAACCCTAGGACATTATGTTATACAATACATGCATGTTTTGTTCAATCAAGTTCATATTTATATCAAAAACCAGCTTTTTACATTAGCATGTGACTAGCATGTGACTAGCATTCCCACCGAACACTGCCGGTGAATTTACTAAATTACTCATGATAAACGTTCACAAAAAGCATAACAATTATTTTAAGAATTATAGATACAGAACTCCTCTATGCACTCGATATGTCCGATTTTAAAATAGCTTTTCGGTGAAAGCACATTTTGCAATATTCTCAGTAGATAGCCCGGCATCACAGGGCTAGCTATTTAGACACCCAGCAGGTTTAGCACTCATCAAAGTCAGATTTACTATAAGAAAAATGTTCTTACCTTTGTTGTCTTCGTCAGAATGCACTCCCAGGACGTCTACTTCAATAACAAATGTTGGTTTGGTCCAAAATAATCCATCGTTATATCCAAACAGCGGCGTTTTGTTCGTGCGTTCTAGACACTATCCTAAAGGCTAAATAAGGGTGACGAGCATGGCGCAATTCGTGACAAAAGAATTCTAAATATTCCATTACCGTACTTCGAAGCATGTCAACCGCTGTTTAAAATCCATTTTTATGCCATTTTTCTCATAAAAAAGAGATAATATTCCGACCGGGAATCTGCGTTTAGATAAACAGACAAAGGAAAAGAAACCATTCGGTCGAAGCGGGCACGCGCCTAAGCCCATAGTACTCTGAGTGGCCACTTGCCAAAAAGCGATAAAATGTTTCAGCCAGAGCCTGCCTCGATATCGTTCAACGTTTTCCCGGGCTCTGAGACCCTATGGACGACGTAGGAAGTGTCACGTTATTGCACAGATCCTGAGTCTTCAATAAAAGAGCCAAGATGAAACACTACTTCTCAGACAGGCCACTTCCTGCTTGAAATCTTCTCAGGTTTTGGCCTGCCATAGGAGTTCTGTTATACTCACAGACACCATTCAAACAGTTTTAGAAACTTTAGGGTGTTTTCTATCCAAAGCCAATAATTATATGCATATTCTAGTTACTGGGCAGGTGTAGTAACCAGATTAAATCGGGTATGTTTTTTATCCAGCCGTTTCAAATACTGCCCCCCTATCCCCAACAGGTTAATTGGAATAGGGTCCAGAATGCAACTTCATGGTTTAGAGGCCATTACTATTTTCATGAACGTGTTAAGAGCTACAAAATGTAAAAACTTGAGTGTCTCCATTGATCCTAGTTCCTGACAGTTCTGTGCAGACACAGGACAACTAAGCTTTGGAGAAATACGTAGATTCAAAGTAGAGTCTGTAATTTGCTTTATCATGATCATGATCTTTCCATCGAAGAACATCATGAATTTCTCACTGCTGAAGTGAAAGCTATCTTCTCTTGTTGAATGCAGCTTTTTAGTTAGCTTTACGACATTATCAAAAATACATTTTGGATGGTTCTTATTCTCCTCAATTAGTTTGGAAAAATAGTATGATGGAGCAGCAGTGAGGGCTCTTCGATACTGCACGGTACTGTCTTTCCAAGCTATTCAGAAGACTTCCAGTTTGGTGGAGCGCCATTTCCGTTCCAATTTTCTGGAAGCTTGCTTCAGGGCTCGGGTATTTTCTGAATACCAGGGAGGAAATTTCTTGTGAAAAATGTTTTTAGGTGTGCGACTGCATCTAGAGTATCACGCAAGGTTAAATTAAGATCCTCAGTTATTTGTTGTACTCTGACGTCCTTAGCAAGGTGGAGGAAGTCTGGAAGGGCATCTAGGAATATTTGGGTTGTTTGAGAATTTATAGCAGAGCTTTAGATGATCCTTGGTTGGGGTCTGAGCAGATTATTTGTTGCGATTGCAGACATAATAAAATGGTGGTCCGATAGTCCAGGATTATGATAAAAAAACATTTAGATCCACAATATTTCTTCCCCTGGACAAAACTAGGTCCAGGGTATGACTGTGGTAATGTATAGGTCCGGAGACATGTTGGACAGGACCAACTGAGTCGACGATGTGTCCGAAAGCCTTTTGGAGTGGGTGTGTGGACTTTTCCATGTGAATATTAAAGTCACCAAAAATGTGAATATTATCTGCCATGACTACAAGGTCATGATAGGAATTCAGGGAACTCAGTGAGAACGCTGTATACGGCCCAGGAGGCCTGTAAACAGTAGCTATAAAAAGTGATTGAGTAGGCTGCATAGATTTCATGACTAGAAGTTCAAAAGACGAAACGCATTCATTTTATTTTGTCAATTGAAATTTGCGGTCATAAATGTTAGCAACACCTCCGCCTTTGCAGGATGCGCGGGGGATATGGTCACTAGTGTAACCATGAGGAGAGGCCTCATTTAACGCAGGAAATTCACCAGGCTTGAGCCATGTTTTTGACAGGCCAATCACATCAAGATTATGATCAGTGATTAGTTAATTGACTATAACTGCCTTGGACGTGAGGGACCTAACATTAAGTAACCCTATTTTGAGATGTGAGATATCACAATCTCTTTCAATAACGACAGGAATGGAGGAGGTCTTTATTCCAGTGAGATTGCTAAAGGCGAACACCACCGCCATGTTTTGTTTTGCTCAACCTAGATCGAGGCACCGACATGGTCTCAATGGGGATAGCTGAGCTGCAGGCCAGCCTTCTGCCTGGCCTGCACCCTATCTCATTGTAGAGCCAGAGGAGTTAGAGCCCTGTCTATGTTCATAGATAAGATGAGAACACCCCTCCAGCTAGGATGGAGTCCGTCATTCCTCAGCAGGCCAGGCTTGGTCCTGTTTGTGGGTGAGTCCCAGAAAGAAGGCCAATTATCTACAAATTCTTTCTTTTGGGAGGGGCAGAAAACAGTTTTCAACCAGTGATTGAGTTGTGAGCTTTACAGCTCATCAATCCCCCTATCTGGGAGGGGGCCACAGACAATTACTCGATGCCGACACATCTTTCTAGCTGATTTACACGCTGAAGCTATGTTGCGCTTGGTGACCTCTGACTGTTTCAAGCTAACATTGTTGTTGCCGAAGTGGATAACAATATCCCTATACTCTCTACACTCGCCAGTTTTAGCCTTAATGTCGGGTGCCCTGCCCCCTGGTAACCAATGTATGATCGCTGGATGATTCGTTTTAAGTCTAATACTGGGGGTAATGGAGTCACCAATGACTAGGGTTTTCAATTTGTCAGAGCTAATGGTGGGAGGCTTCGGCGGGCTCAGACTCGGGTGGAGAAGTGACCAGAGAAGGCTCAGACTCCGTAACGGGCGGAGGAGAGACCAGAGAAGGCTCAGACTCCGTAACGGGCGGAGGAGAGACCAGAGAAGGCTCAGACTCCGTAACGGGCGGAGGAGAGACCAGAGAAGGCTCAGACTCCGTAACGGGCGGAGGAGAGCCAGAGAAGGCTCAGACTCCGTAACGGGCGGAGGAGAGACCAGAGAAGGCTCAGACTCCGTAACGGGCGGAGGAGAGACCAGAGAAGGCTCAGACTCCGTAACGGGAGGAGGAGAGACCAGAGAAGGCTCAGACTCCGTAACGGGCGGAGGAGAGACCAGAGAAGGCTCAGACTCCGTAACGGGCGGAGGAGAGACCAGAGAAGGCTCAGACTCCGTAACGGGAGGAGGAGAGACCAGAGAAGGCTCAGACTCCGTAACGGGCGGAGGAGAGACCAGAGAAGGCTCAGACTCCGTAATGGGAGGAGAAGTGAAGAAGGCTCAGACTCCGTAACGGGTGGAGGAGAGCCCAGAGAAGGCTCAGACTCCGTAACGGGTGGAGGAGAGACCAGAGAAGGCTCAGACTCCGTAACGGGAGGAGAAGTGAAGAAGGCTCAGACTCCGTAACGGGAGGAGAAGTGAAGAAGGCTCAGACTCCGTAACGGGAGGAGAAGTGAAGAAGGCTCAGACTCCGTAACGGGAGGAGAAGTGAAGAAGGCTCAGACTCCGTAACGGGTGGAGAAGTGAAGAAGGCTCAGACTCCGTAACGGGAGGAGAAGTGAAGAAGGCTCAGACTCCGTAACGGGAGGAGAAGTGAAGAAGGCTCAGACTCCGTAACGGGAGGAGAAGTGAAGAAGGCTCAGACTCCGTAACGGGAGGAGAAGTGAAGAAGGCTCAGACTCCGTAACGGGAGGAGGAGAGACCAGAGAAGGCTCAGACTCCGTAACGGGCGGAGGAGAGACCAGAGAAGGCTCAGACTCCGTAACGGGAGGAGGAGAGACCAGAGAAGGCTCAGACTCCGTAACGGGAGGAGGAGAGACCAGAGAAGGCTCAGACTCCGTAACGGGAGGAGAAGTGAAGAAGGCTCAGACTCCGTAACGGGTGGAGAAGTGAAGAAGGCTCAGACTCCGTAACGGGTGGAGAAGTGAAGAAGGCTCAGACTCCGTAACGGGCGGAGGAGAGACCAGAGAAGGCTCAGACTCCGTAACGGGAGGAGGAGAGACCAGAGAAGGCTCAGACTCCGTAACGGGCGGAGGAGAGACCAGAGAAGGCTCCAGACTCCGTAACGGGCGGAGGAGAGACCAGAGAAGGCTCAGACTCCGTAACGGGAGGAGGAGAGACCAGAGAAGGCTCAGACTCCGTAACGGGCGGAGGAGAGACCAGAGAAGGCTCAGACTCCGTAATGGGAGGAGAAGTGAAGAAGGCTCAGACTCCGTAACGGGTGGAGGAGAGCCCAGAGAAGGCTCAGACTCCGTAACGGGTGGAGGAGAGACCAGAAAGGCTCAGACTCCGTAACGGGAGGAGAAGTGAAGAAGGCTCAGACTCCGTAACGGGAGGAGAAGTGAAGAAGGCTCAGACTCCGTAACGGGAGGAGAAGTGAAGAAGGCTCAGACTCCGTAACGGGAGGAGAAGTGAAGAAGGCTCAGACTCCGTAACGGGTGGAGAAGTGAAGAAGGCTCAGACTCCGTAACGGGAGGAGAAGTGAAGAAGGCTCAGACTCCGTAACGGGAGGAGAAGTGAAGAAGGCTCAGACTCCGTAACGGGAGGAGAAGTGAAGAAGGCTCAGACTCCGTAACGGGAGGAGAAGTGAAGAAGGCTCAGACTCCGTAACGGGAGGAGGAGAGACCAGAGAAGGCTCAGACTCCGTAACGGGGCGGAGGAGAGACCAGAGAAGGCTCAGACTCCGTAACGGGAGGAGGAGAGACCAGAGAAGGCTCAGACTCCGTAACGGGAGGAGGAGAGACCAGAGAAGGCTCAGACTCCGTAACGGGAGGAGAAGTGAAGAAGGCTCAGACTCCGTAACGGGTGGAGAAGTGAAGAAGGCTCAGACTCCGTAACGGGTGGAGAAGTGAAGAAGGCTCAGACTCCGTAACGGGAGGAGGAGAGACCAGAGAAGGCTCAGACTCCGTAACGGGAGGAGAAGTGAAGAAGGCTCAGACTCCGTAACGGGAGGAGAAGTGAAGAAGGCTCAGACTCCGTAACGGGAGGAGAAGTGAAGAAGGCTTGGCCTCTGACTCCGACTCGTTGCTTAGTGGGGAAAACAGGTTGAAAGTTTGAAAGCAAGGTCATGATCGCCTGGTCAGTTAGTTACCACCACAAGGTCATGTTAGTCTGGTTAGTTAGTTACCACCACAAGGTCATGATAGTCTGGTAAGTTAGTTACCTCCCCCACCACAAGGCCATGATAGTCTGGTTAGTTAGTTACCACCACAAGGTCATGATAGTCTGGTCAGTTAGTTACCTCCCCCACCACAAGGTCATGATAGTCTGGTTAGTTAGTTACCACCACAAGGTCATGATAGTCTGGTTAGTTAGTTACCTCCCCCACCACAAGGCCATGATAGTCTGGTTAGTTAGTTACCACCACAAGGTCATGATAGTCTGGTTAGTTACCACCACAAGGTCATGTTAATCTGTCCAATGTGTCTGTGTAAATGTTATCTGTACATAACCCATGTTATATTTGTTTAGGAGACATAGTAAACAGTAAACAGAACAGTGAACTCAAACAATCCACTCTGCATCCCACTGTGTGAACGCAGATGGAGGGGCCAACATGCCTACACTCCTATACTGTTACAGAGGTATAAATACCAAACCCCTAGCCATACTGTGGAGGGGAGACAACAACACATCAGCTGTATTTTCAGGCAGGTAGGCAGCCAGCCAGACAGGCAGGCAGGCAGGCAGGCAGACAGGCAGGCAGGCAGGCAGGTAGGCAGGCAGGCAGGCAGGTAGGCAGGCAGGCATTCAGGCAGGCAGACGGGCAGGCGGGCAGGCGGGCAGCCGGGCAGGCAGGCAGGCAGGCAGGCAGGCAGACAGACAGACAGACAGGCAGTCAGGCAGACGGGCAGGCAGTATGGCAGGCAGACAGACAGACAGACAGACAGACAGACAGACAGACAGACAGACAGACAGACAGACAGACAGACAGACAGACAGACAGGCAGACAGACAGACAGGCGGGCAGGCAGACAGGCGGGCAGGCAGACAGGCGGGCAGGCAGACAGGCGGGCAGACAGACAGACAGACAGACAGACAGACAGACAGACAGACAGACAGACAGACAGACAGACAGACAGACAGGCAGGCAGTTTGGGAGGCAGGCAGTCAGGCAGGCAGGCAGTCAGCCAGGCCGGCAGGTAGTCAGTCAGGCACACAGGTAGTCAGTCAGCCAGGCAGCTAGACAGGCAGTTTGGGAGGCAGGCAGTTGGGCAGGCAGTCAGACTGCCAGGCAGGTAGTCAGGCAGCCAGGCAGGCAGGTAGTCAGGCAGGCACTGACGCATGGAGTCATTCTAGGCTGCGTTCCAAATAGCAGTCTATTCCCTTTGTTGTGCCCTATGGGCCCTGGTCAGTAGTAGTGTCCTATGGGCCCTGGTCAGAAGTAGTGCCCTATGGGCCCTGGTCAGTAGTAGTGTCCTATGGGCCCTGGTCAGTAGTAGTGTCCTATGTGCCCTGGTCAGTAGTAGTGTCCTATGGGCCCTGGTCAGTAGTAGTGTCCTATGGGCCCTGGTCAGAAGTAGTGCCCTATGGGCCCTGGTCAGAAGTAGTGCCCTATGGGCCCTGGTCAGAAGAAGTGCTGATGGACTGGGGTATAGTGCAGTCATCCTGGTGTTGTCCTCTCTGAGGGAAGAAGTGCTATGAGGCAGACATAATGAGTATTGGAGAGACTCAAAGACCTGCTCTAATGACTACTAACATTCATGTGCTTCTCTTCAGTGTGTGGAATTGAATGGGAACAAAATCAATAGCATTCAATGAAAACTAATTGTGAGGGGAATTCTTCGTTATAGGACAGAGCAGTAGGAAGAGGCTCAGCTAAGCGCAGGTTGGGAGCACACCGCTCTCTCTGGAGGAAGAACAGATTTAGAGTGAATGAAAAGCAGCTGAATAAAATACAGTGCTGCTGTATTATTTAAGGTTAGAGAAAACATGGATGAATGACAGACAAAGGAGGGAATTCTCCTCCAGCAGTTTTAGATGTTGAAATGTTACAGATCACGTCTCTCTCTGTGTAACCACGATCAGGATGGTTTAAATGTTACAGATCACGTCTCTCTCTGTGTAACCACGATCAGGATGGTTTTAAATGTTACAGATCACGTCTCTCTCTGTGTAACCACGATCAGGATGGTTTAAATGTTACAGATCACGTCTCTCTCTGTGTAACCACGATCAGGATGGTTTAAATGTTACAGATCACGTCTCTCTCTGTGTAACCACGATCAGGATGGTTTAAATGTTACAGATCACGTCTCTCTCTGTGTAACCACGATCAGGATGGTTTAAATGTTACAGATCACGTCTCTCTCTGTGTAACCACGATCAGGATGGTTTAAATGTTACAGATCACGTCTCTCTCTGTGTAACCACGATCAGGATGGTTTAAATGTTACAGATCACGTCTCTCTCTGTGTAACCACGATCAGGATGGTTTAAATGTTACAGATCACGTCTCTCTCGTGTAACCACGATCAGGATGGTTTAAATGTTACAGATCACGTCTCTCTCTGTGTAACCACGATCAGGATGGTTTAAATGTTACAGATCACGTCTCTCTCTGTGTAACCACGATCAGGATGGTTGAAATGTTACAGATCACATCTCTCTCTGTGTAACCACGATCAGGATGGTTTAAATGTTACAGATCACGTCTCTCTCTGTGTAACCACGATCAGGATGGTTTAAATGTTACAGAACACGTCTCTCTCTGTGTAACCACGATCAGGATGGTTTTAAATGTTACAGATCACGTCTCTCTCTGTGTAACCACCGATCAGGATGGTTTAAATGTTACAGATCACGTCTCTCTCTGTGTAACCACGATCAGGATGGTTTAAATGTTACAGATCACGTCTCTCTCTGTGTAACCACGATCAGGATGGTTTAAATGTTACAGATCACGTCTCTCTCTGTGTAACCACGATCAGGATGGTTTAAATGTTACAGATCACGTCTCTCTCTGTGTAACCACGATCAGGATGGTTTAAATGTTACAGATCACGTCTCTCTCTGTGTAACCATGATCAGGATGGTTTAAATGTTACAGATCACGTCTCTCTCTGTGTAACCACGATCAGGATGGTTTAAATGTTACAGATCACGTCTCTCTCTGTGTAACCACGATCAGGATGGTTTAAATGTTACAGATCACGTCTCTCTCTGTGTAACCACGATCAGGATGGTTTAAATGTTACAGATCACGTCTCTCTCTGTGTAACCACGATCAGGATGGTTTAAATGTTACAGATCACGTCTCTCTCTGTGTAACCACGATCAGGATGGTTTAAATGTTACAGATCACGTCTCTCTCTGTGTAACCACGATCAGGATGGTTTAAATGTTACAGATCACGTCTCTCTCTGTGTAACCACGATCAGGATGGTTTAAATGTTACAGATCACGTCTCTCTCTGTGTAACCACGATCAGGATGGTTTAAATGTTACAGATCACGTCTCTCTCTGTGTAACCACGATCAGGATGGTTTAAATGTTACAGATCACGTCTCTCTCTGTGTAACCACGATCAGGATGGTTTTAAATGTTACAGATCACGTCTCTCTCTGTGTAACCACGATCAGGATGGTTTAAATGTTACAGATCACATCTCTCTCTGTGTAACCACGATCAGGATGGTTTAAATGTTACAGATCACGTCTCTCTCTGTGTAACCACGATCAGGATGGTTGAAATGTTACAGATCACGTCTCTCTCTGTGTAACCACGATCAGGATGGTTTAAATGTTACAGATCACGTCTCTCTCTGTGTAACCACGATCAGGATGGTTTAAATGTTACAGAACACGTCTCTCTCTGTGTAACCACGATCAGGATGGTTTAAATGTTACAGATCCGTTCTCTCTGTGTAACCACGATCAGGATGGTTTTAAATGTTACAGATCACGTCTCTCTGTGTAACCACGATCAGGATGGTTTAAATGTTACAGATCACGTCTCTCTCTGTGTAACCACGATCAGGATGGTTTAAATGTTACAGATCACGTCTCTCTCTGTGTAACCACGATCAGGATGGTTTAAATGTTACAGATCACGTCTCTCTCTGTGTAACCACGATCAGGATGGTTTAAATGTTACAGATCACGTCTCTCTCTGTGTAACCACGATCAGGATGGTTTAAATGTTACAGATCACGTCTCTCTCTGTGTAACCACGATCAGGATGGTTTAAATGTTACAGATCACGTCTCTCTCTGTGTAACCACGATCAGGATGGTTTAAATGTTACAGATCACGTCTCTCTCTGTGTAACCACGATCAGGATGGTTTAAATGTTACAGATCACGTCTCTCTCTGTGTAACCACGATCAGGATGGTTTAAATGTTACAGATCACGTCTCTCTCTGTGTAACCACGATCAGGATGGTTTAAATGTTACAGATCCGTCTCTCTCTGTGTAACCACGATCAGGATGGTTTAAATGTTACAGATCACGTCTCTTCGTGTAACCACGATCAGGATGGTTTAAATGTTACAGATCACGTCTCTCTGTGTAACCACGATCAGGATGGTTTAAATGTTACAGATCACGCTCTCTGTGTAACCACGATCAGGATGGTTTAAATGTTACAGATCACGTTCTCTCTGTGTAACCACGATCAGGATGGTTTAAATGTTACAGATCACGTCTCTCTCTGTGTAACCACGATCAGGATGGTTTAAATGTTACAGATCACGTCTCTCTCTGTGTAACCACGATCAGGATGGTTTAAATGTTACAGATCACGTCTCTCTGTGTAACCACGATCAGGATGGTTTAAATGTTACAGATCACGTCTCTCTCTGTGTAACCACGATCAGGATGGTTTAAATGTTACAGATCACGTCTCTCTCTGTGTAACCACGATCAGGATGGTTTAAATGTTACAGATCACGTCTCTCTCTGTGTAACCACGATCAGGATGGTTTAAATGTTACAGATCACGTCTCTGTGTAACCACGATCAGGATGGTTTAAATGTTACAGATCACGTCTCTCTCTGTGTAACCACGATCAGGATGGTTTAAATGTTACAGATCACGTCTCTCTCTGTGTAACCACGATCAGGATGGTTTAAATGTTACAGATCACGTCTCTCTCTGTGTAACCACGATCAGGATGGTTTAAATGTTACAGATCACGTCTCTCTCTGTGTAACCACGATCAGGATGGTTTAAATGTTACAGATCACGTCTCTCTCTGTGTAACCACGATCAGGATGGTTTAAATGTTACAGATCACGTCTCTCTCTGTGTAACCACGATCAGGATGGTTTAAATGTTACAGATCACGTCTCTCTCTGTGTAACCACGATCAGGATGGTTTAAATGTTACAGATCACGTCTCTCTCGTGTAACCACGATCAGGATGGTTTAAATGTTACAGATCACGTCTCTCTCTGTGTAACCACGATCAGGATGGTTTAAATGTTACAGATCACGTCTCTCTCGTGTAACCACGATCAGGATGGTTTAAATGTTACAGATCACGTCTCTCTCTGTGTAACCACGATCAGGATGGTTTAAATGTTACAGATCACGTCTCTCTCTGTGTAACCACGATCAGGATGGTTTAAATGTTACAGATCACGTCTCTCTCTGTGTAACCACGATCAGGATGGTTTAAATGTTACAGATCACGTCTCTCTCTGTGTAACCACGATCAGGATGGTTTAAATGTTACAGATCACGTCTCTCTCTGTGTAACCACGATCAGGATGGTTTAAATGTTACAGATCACGTCTCTCTCTGTGTAACCACGATCAGGATGGTTTAAATGTTACAGATCACGTCTCTCTCTGTGTAACCACGATCAGGATGGTTTAAATGTTACAGATCACGTCTCTCTCTGTGTAACCACGATCAGGATGGTTTAAATGTTACAGATCACGTCTCTCTCTGTGTAACCACGATCAGGATGGTTTAAATGTTACAGATCACGTCTCTCTCTGTGTAACCACGATCAGGATGGTTTAAATGTTACAGATCACGTCTCTCTCTGTGTAACCACGATCAGGATGGTTTAAATGTTACAGATCACGTCTCTCTCTGTGTAACCACGATCAGGATGGTTTAAATGTTACAGATCACGTCTCTCTCTGTGTAACCACGATCAGGATGGTTTAAATGTTACAGATCACGTCTCTCTCTGTGTAACCACGATCAGGATGGTTTAAATGTTACAGATCACGTCTCTCTCTGTGTAACCACGATCAGGATGGTTTAAATGTTACAGATCACGTCTCTCTCTGTGTAACCACGATCAGGATGGTTTAAATGTTACAGATCACGTCTCTCTCTGTGTAACCACGATCAGGATGGTTTAAATGTTACAGATCACGTCTCTCTCTGTGTAACCACGATCAGGATGGTTTAAATGTTACAGATCACGTCTCTCTCTGTGTAACCACGATCAGGATGGTTTAAATGTTACAGATCACGTCTCTCTCTGTGTAACCACGATCAGGATGGTTTAAATGTTACAGATCACGTCTCTCTGTGTAACCACGATCAGGATGGTTTAAATGTTACAGATCACCTCTCTCTCTGTGTAACCACGATCAGGATGGTTTTAAATGTTACAGATCACGTCTCTCTCTGTGTAACCACGATCAGGATGGTTTAAATGTTACAGATCACGCTCTCTCTGTGTAACCACGATCAGGATGGTTTAAATGTTACAGATCACGTCTCTCTCTGTGTAACCACGATCAGGATGGTTTAAATGTTACAGATCACGTCTCTCTGTGTAACCACGATCAGGATGGTTTAAATGTTACAGATCACGTCTCTCTCTGTGTAACCACGATCAGGATGGTTTAAAATGTTACAGATCACGTCTCTCTCTGTGTAACCACGATCAGGATGGTTTAAATGTTACAGATCACGTCTCTCTGTGTAACCACGATCAGGATGGTTTAAATGTTACAGATCACGTCTCTCTCTGTGTAACCACGATCAGGATGGTTTAAATGTTACAGATCACGTCTCTCTCTGTGTAACCACGATCAGGATGGTTTAAATGTTACAGATCACGTCTCTCTCTGTGCAACCACGATCAGGATGGTTTAAAATGTTACAGATCACGTCTCTCTCTGTGTAACCACGATCAGGATGGTTTAAATGTTACAGATCACGTCTCTCTCTGTGTAACCACGATCAGGATGGTTTAAATGTTACAGATCACGTCTCTCTCTGTGTAACCACGATCAGGATGGTTTAAATGTTACAGATCACGTCTCTCTCTGTGTAACCACGATCAGGATGGTTTAAATGTTACAGATCACGTCTCTCTCTGTGTAACCACGATCAGGATGGTTTAAATGTTACAGATCACGTCTCTCTCTGTGTAACCACGATCAGGATGGTTGAAATGTTACAGATCACGTCTCTCTCTGTGTAACCACGATCAGGATGGTTTAAATGTTACAGATCACGTCTCTCTCTGTGTAACCACGATCAGGATGGTTTAAATGTTACAGATCACGCCTCTCTCTGTGTAACCAGATCAGGATGGTTTAAATGTTACAGATCACGCCTCTCTCTGTGTAACCACGATCAGGATGGTTTAAATGTTACAGATCACGCCTCTCTGTGTAACCACGATCAGGATGGTTTAAATGTTACAGATCACGTCTCTCTCTGTGTAACCACGATCAGGATGGTTTAAATGTTACAGATCACGTCTCTCTCTGTGTAACCACGATCAGGATGGTTTAAATGTTACAGATCACGTCTCTCTCTGTGTAACCACGATCAGGATGGTTTAAATGTTACAGATCACGTCTCTCTGTGTAACCACGATCAGGATGGTTTAAATGTTACAGATCACGTCTCTCTCTGTGTAACCACGATCAGGATGGTTTAAATGTTACAGATCACGTCTCTCTCTGTGTAACCACGATCAGGATGGTTTAAATGTTACAGATCACGTCTCTCTCTGTGTAACCACGATCAGGATGGTTTAAATGTTACAGATCACGTCTCTCTGTGTAACCACGTATCAGGATGGTTTAAATGTTACAGATCGTCTCTCTCTGTGTAACCACGATCAGGATGGTTTAAATGTTACAGATCACGTCTCTCTCTGTGTAACCACGATCAGGATGGTTTAAATGTTACAGATCACGTCTCTCTCTGTGTAACCACGATCAGGATGGTTTAAATGTTACAGATCACGTCTCTCTCTGTGTAACCACGATCAGGATGGTTTAAATGTTACAGATCACGCTCTCTGTGTAACCACGATCAGGATGGTTTAAATGTTACAGATCACGTCTCTCTCTGTGTAACCACGATCAGGATGGTTTAAATGTTACAGATCACGCTCTCTGTGTAACCACGATCAGGATGGTTTAAATGTTACAGATCACGTCTCTCTCTGTGTAACCACGATCAGGATGGTTTAAATGTTACAGATCCGTCTCTCTGTGTAACCACGATCAGGATGGTTTAAATGTTACAGATCACGTCTCTCTCTGTGTAACCATGATCAGGATGGTTTAAATGTTACAGATCACGTCTCTCTCTGTGTAACCACGATCAGGATGGTTTAAATGTTACAGATCACGTCTCTCTCTGTGTAACCACGATCAGGATGGTTTAAATGTTACAGATCACGTCTCTCTTGTGTAACCACGATCAGGATGGTTTAAATGTTACAGATCACGTCTCTCTCTGTGTAACCACGATCAGGATGGTTTAAATGTTACAGATCACGTCTCTCTCTGTGTAACCACGATCAGGATGGTTTAAATGTTACAGATCACGTCTCTCTCTGTGTAACCACTGATCAGGATGGTTTAAATGTTACAGATCACGTCTCTCTCTGTGTAACCACGATCAGGATGGTTTAAATGTTACAGATCACGTCTCTCTCTGTGTAACCACGATCAGGATGGTTTAAATGTTACAGATCACGCTCTCTCTGTGTAACCACGATCAGGATGGTTTAAATGTTACAGAACACGTCTCTCTCTGTGTAACCACGATCAGGATGGTTTAAATGTTACAGATCACGTCTCTCTCTGTGTAACCACGATCAGGATGGTTTAAATGTTACAGATCACGTCTCTCTCTGTGTAACCACGATCAGGATGGTTTAAATGTTACAGATCACGTCTCTCTCTGTGTAACCACGATCAGGATGGTTTAAATGTTACAGATCACGTCTCTCTCTGTGTAACCACGATCAGGATGGTTTAAATGTTACAGATCACGTCTCTCTCTGTGTAACCACGATCAGGATGGTTTAAATGTTACAGATCACGTCTCTGTGTAACCATGATCAGGATGGTTTAAATGTTACAGATCACGTCTCTCTCTGTGTAACCACATCAGGATGGTTTAAATGTTACAGATCACGTCTCTCTCTGTGTAACCACGATCAGGATGGTTTAAATGTTACAGATCACGTCTCTCTCTGTGTAACCACGATCAGGATGGTTTAAATGTTACAGATCACGTCTCTCTCTGTGTAACCACGATCAGGATGGTTTAAATGTTACAGATCACGTCTCTCTGTGTAACCACGATCAGGATGGTTTAAATGTTACAGATCACGTCTCTCTCTGTGTAACCACGATCAGGATGGTTTAAATGTTACAGATCACGTCTCTCTCGTGTAACCACGATCAGGATGGTTTAAATGTTACAGATCACGTCTCTCTCGTGTAACCACGATCAGGATGGTTTAAATGTTACAGATCACGCTCTCTGTGTAACCACATCAGGATGGTTTAAATGTTACAGATCACGTCTCTCTGTGTAACCACGATCAGGATGGTTTAAATGTTACAGATCACGTCTCTCTCTGTGTAACCACGATCAGGATGGTTTAAATGTTACAGATCACGTCTCTCTCTGTGTAACCACGATCAGGATGGTTTAAATGTTACAGATCACGTCTCTCTCTGTGCAACCACGATCAGGATGGTTTAAATGTTACAGATCACGCTCTCTGTGTAACCACGATCAGGATGGTTTAAATGTTACAGATCACGTCTCTCTCTGTGTAACCACGATCAGGATGGTTTAAATGTTACAGATCACGTCTCTCTCTGTGTAACCACGATCAGGATGGTTTAAATGTTACAGATCACGTCTCTCTCTGTGTAACCACGATCAGGATGGTTTAAATGTTACAGATCACGTCTCTCTCTGTGTAACCACGATCCAGGATGGTTTAAATGTTACAGATCACGTCTCTCTCTGTGTAACCACGATCAGGATGGTTTAAATGTTACAGATCACGTCTCTGTGTAACCACGATCAGGATGGTTTAAATGTTACAGATCACGTCTCTGTGTAACCACGATCAGGATGGTTTTAAATGTTACAGATCACGTCTCTCTCTGTGTCAACCACGATCAGGATGGTTTAAATGTTACAGATCACGTCTCTCTCTGTGTAACCACGATCAGGATGGTTTAAATGTTACAGATCACGTCTCTCTGTGTAACCACGATCAGGATGGTTTAAATGTTACAGATCACGTCTCTCTCTGTGTAACCACGATCAGGATGGTTTAAATGTTACAGATCACGTCTCTCTGTGTAACCACGATCAGGATGGTTTAAATGTTACAGATCACGTCTCTCTGTGTAACCACGATCAGGATGGTTTAAATGTTACAGATCACGTCTCTCTCTGTGTAACCACGATCAGGATGGTTTAAATGTTACAGATCACGTCTCTCTGTGTAACCACGATCAGGATGGTTTAAATGTTGTACAGATCACGTCTCTCTCTGTGTAACCACGATCAGGATGGTTTAAATGTTACAGATCACGCTCTCTCTGTGTAACCACGATCAGGATGGTTTAAATGTTACAGATCACGTCTCTCTCTGTGTAACCACGATCAGGATGGTTTAAATGTTACAGATCACGTCTCTCTGTGTAACCACGATCAGGATGGTTTAAATGTTACAGATCACGCTCTCTCTGTGTAACCACGATCAGGATGGTTTAAATGTTACAGATCCGTCTCTCTCTGTGTAACCACGATCAGGATGGTTTAAATGTTACAGATCACGTCTCTCTCTGTGTAACCACGATCAGGATGGTTTAAATGTTACAGATCACGTCTCTCTCTGTGTAACCACGATCAGGATGGTTTAAATGTTACAGATCACGTCTCTCTCTCTGTGTAACCACGATCAGGATGGTTTAAAATGTTACAGATCACGTCTCTCTCTGTGTAACCACGATCAGGATGGTTTAAATGTTACAGATCACGTCTCTCTCTGTGTAACCACGATCAGGATGGTTTAAATGTTACAGATCACGTCTCTCTCTGTGTAACCACGATCAGGATGGTTTAAATGTTACAGATCACGTCTCTCTCTGTGTAACCACGATCAGGATGGTTTAAATGTTACAGATCACGTCTCTCTCTGTGTAACCACGATCAGGATGGTTTAAATGTTACAGATCACGTCTCTCTCTGTGTAACCACGATCAGGATGGTTTAAATGTTACAGATCACGCCTCTCTGTGTAACCACGATCAGGATGGTTTAAATGTTACAGATCACGTCTCTCTCTGTGTAACCACGATCAGGATGGTTTAAATGTTACAGATCACGTCTCTCTTGTGTAACCACGATCAGGATGGTTTAAATGTTACAGATCACGTCTCTCTGTGTAACCACGATCAGGATGGTTTAAATGTTACAGATCACGTCTCTCTCTGTGTAACCACGATCAGGATGGTTTAAATGTTACAGATCACGCTCTCTCTGTGTAACCACGATCAGGATGGTTTAAATGTTACAGATCACGTCTCTCTCTGTGTAACCACGATCAGGATGGTTTAAATGTTACAGATCACGTCTCTGTGTAACCACGATCAGGATGGTTTAAATGTTACAGATCACGTCTCTCTCTGTGTAACCACGATCAGGATGGTTTAAATGTTACAGATCACGTCTCTCTGTGTAACCACGATCAGGATGGTTTAAATGTTACAGATCCGTCTCTCTCTGTGTAACCCACGATCAGGATGGTTTAAATGTTACAGATCACGTCTCTCTCTGTGTAACCACGATCAGGATGGTTTAAATGTTACAGATCACGTCTCTCTCTGTGTAACCACGATCAGGATGGTTTTAAATGTTACAGATCACGTCTCTCTCTGTGTAACCACGATCAGGATGGTTTAAATGTTACAGATCACGCGTCTCTCTCTCTGTGTAACCATGATCAGGATGGTTTAAATGTTACAGATCACGTCTCTCTCTGTGTAACCACGATCAGGATGGTTTAAAATGTTACAGATCACGTCTCTCTCGTGTAACCACGATCAGGATGGTTTTAAATGTTACAGATCACGTCTCTCTCTGTGTAACCACGATCAGGATGGTTTAAATGTTACAGATCACGCTCTCTCTGTGTAACCACGATCAGGATGGTTTAAATGTTACAGATCCGTCTCTCTCTGTGTAACCACGATCAGGATGGTTTAAATGTTACAGATCACGTCTCTCTGTGTAACCACGATCAGGATGGTTTAAATGTTACAGATCACGTCTCTCTCTGTGTAACCACGATCAGGATGGTTTAAATGTTACAGATCACGTCTCTCTCTGTGTAACCACGATCAGGATGGTTTAAATGTTACAGATCACGTCTCTCTCTGTGTAACCATGATCAGGATGGTTTAAATGTTACAGATCACTCTCTCTCTGTGTAACCACGATCAGGATGGTTTAAATGTTACAGATCACGTCTCTCTCTGTGTAACCACGATCAGGATGGTTTTAAATGTTACAGATCACGTCTCTCTCTGTGTAACCACGATCAGGATGGTTTAAATGTTACAGATCACGTCTCTCTCTGTGTAACCACTGATCAGGATGAGTTAAATGTTACAGATCACGTCTCTCTCTGTGTAACCACGATCCAGGATGGTTTAAAATGTTACAGATCACGTCTCTCTCTGTGTAACCATGATCAGGATGGTTTAAATTGTTACAGATCACGTCTCTCTCTGTGTAACCACGATCAGGATGGTTTAAATGTTACAGATCACGTCTCTCTCTGTGTAACCACGATCAGGATGGTTTAAATGTTACAGATCACGCTCTCTGTGTAACCACGATCAGGATGGTTTAAATGTTACAGATCACGTCTCTCTCTGTGTAACCACGATCAGGATGGTTTAAATGTTACAGATCATCTCTCTCTGTGTAACCACGATCAGGATGGTTTAAAATGTTACAGATCACGTCTCTCTCTTGTGTAACCACGATCAGGATGGTTTTAAATGTTACAGATCACGTCTCTCTCTGTGTAACCACGATCAGGATGGTTTTAAATGTTACAGATCACGTCTCTCTCTGTGTAACCACGATCAGGATGGTTTAAATGTTACAGATCACGTTCTCTCTCTGTGTAACCACGATCAGGATGGTTTAAATGTTACAGATCACGTCTCTGTGTAACCACGATCAGGATGGTTTAAATGTTACAGATCACGTCTCTCTCTGTGTAACCACGATCAGGATGGTTTAAATGTTACAGATCACGTCTCTCTCTGTGTAACCACGATCAGGATGGTTTAAATGTTACAGATCACGTCTCTCTCTGTGTAACCACGATCAGGATGGTTTAAATGTTACAGATCACGTCTCTCTGTGTAACCACGATCAGGATGGTTTAAATGTTACAGATCACGTTCTCTCTGTGTAACCACGATCAGGATGGTTTAAATGTTACAGATCGTCTCTCTGTGTAACCACGATCAGGATGGTTTAAATGTTACAGATCACGTCTCTCTCTGTGTAACCACGATCAGGATGGTTTAAATGTTACAGATCACGCTCTCTCTGTGTAACCACGATCAGGATGGTTTAAATGTTACAGATCACGTCTCTCTCTGTGTATCCACGATCAGGATGGTTTAAATGTTACAGATCACGTCCTCTCTGTGTAACCACGATCAGGATGGTTTAAATGTTACAGAACACGTCTCTCTCTGTGTAACCATGATCAGGGATGGTTTAAATGTTCACAGATCACGTCTCTCTCTGTGTAACCACGATCAGGATGGTTTAAATGTTACAGATCAGGTCGTCTCTGTGTAACTACACATCAGGATGGTTTAAATGTTACAGATCACGTCTCTCTCTGTGTAACCAAGATCAGGATGGTTTAAATGTTACAGATCACGCCTCTCTCTGTAAACCACGATCAGATGGCTTTCTAAATGTTACAGATCACGCCTCTCTCTGTGTAAAATTACCGGATCAGGATGGTTTAAATGTTACAGATCACGCTCTCTGTGTAAACTACGATCAGATGGTTTTAAAATGTTACAGATCACGTCTCTTCTCTGTGCAACCACTGAAGGTATGGTGTTAAATGCTGTTACAGATCACGCCTCTCTCTGTGTAACCACGGTCAGGATGGTTTAAATGTTACAGAACACGCCTCTCTGTGTAACCACGATCAGGATGGTTTAAATGTTACAGATCACGCTCTCTCTGTGTAACTACGATCAGGATGGTTTAAAATGTTACAGATCACGTCTCGTGTAACCATGATCAGGATGGTTTAAATGTTACAGATCACGCTTCTCTCTGTGTAACCACGATCAGGATGGTTTAAATGTTACAGATCACGCCTCTCTCTGTGTAACTAATGATCAGGATGGTTTAAATGTTACAGATCATGGCGCTCTCTGTGTAACCAAAATGATTGTGATGGTTTCTTAAATGTTACAGAACACGCCTCTCTGTGTAACAACCACGATCAGGATGGCTTAAATGTTACAGATCACGCCCTCTCTGTGTAACCACGATCAGGATGGCTTAAATGTTACAGATCACGTCTCTTCGTGTAACCAATGAACAGGATGGCTTAAATGTTACAGATCACGCCTCTGTGTAACCACGATCAGGATGGTTTAAATGTTACAGAACACGCTCTCTCTCTGTGTAACCAATGATCAGGATGGTTTAAATGTTACAGATCACGCTCTCTCTGTGTAACCACGATCAGGATGGTTTAAATGTTACAGATCACGCCTCCTCTCGTGCAACCACGATCAGATGGTTTAAATGTTACAGATCACGCCTCTTTTTTCGTGTAACCACGTATCAGGATGGCTTT
>NW_025548018.1:0-6422 GCF_905237065.1 Salmo salar | reverse complement strand
TTCTATGCACTCGATATGTCCGAGGAAGTGGCCTGTCTGACCATTTCTTGAACTTCTTTTCCATCTCTACATTTACTAAGGATCTGCTCTAACGTGACACTTCCCATCGTCGTCCATAGGCGCTCAGAGCCCGGGAAAAACAGAATGTCGTCCTTCCAGCCCCAGGCTGAAACACATTATCGCCTTTCTCAAGTGGCCGATCAAGGGACACGGGCTTATGCGCGTGACCCCGACCGCCCGCCTTTGGGATTTTTTCCTCTGTTTGCCGAAAAGGAGATTCCCTGTCGGAATATTATCGCTTTTCTACGAGAAAGTGTCGTAAAAATTGATTTTAAACAGCGGTTGACATGCTTCGAAGTACGGTAATGGAATATTTTGAATTTTATTGTCACGAATTGCGCCATGCGCGTGACACTTCTTTACCGGATAGTGTCGAACGCATGAACAAAAACGCCGCTTATTCGGATATAACGATGGATTATTTTGGACCAAACCAACATTTGTTATTGAAATAGCAGTCCTGGGTGTGCATTCTGACGAAGACAACAAAAGGTAATCAAACTTTTATAATAGTAAATATGATTATGGTGAGTGCTAAACTTGCCGGTGTCTAAATAGGCGAGTCCCGTGATGCCTGGGCTATGTACTTAGAATATTGCAAAATGTGCTTTCACCAAAAAGCTATTTTAAAATCGGACATATCGAGTGCATAGAGGAGGTCTGTATCTATAATTCTTAAAATAATTGTTATGCTTTTTGTGAACGTTTATCGTGGAGTAATTTAGTAAATGTTAGCGAATTCCCCCGGAAGTTTGTGGGGGTAAGTGCTAGTTCTAAACGTCACATGCGATGTAAAAGCTGTTTTTTGATAAAATATGAACTTGATTGAACAAAACATGCATGTATTGTATAACATAATGTCCTAGGGTTGTCATCTGATGAAGCTCATCAAAGGTGAGTGCTGCATTTAGCTGTCTTCTGGGTTTTGGTGACATTATATGCTGGCTTGAAAAATGGGTGTTTGATTATTTCTGGCTTGGTACTCTGCTGACATAATCTAATGTTTTGCTTTCGTTGTAAAGCCTTTTTGAAATCGGACAGTGTGGTTAGATTAACGAGAGTCTTGTCTTTAAATGGCTGTAAAATAGTCATATGTTTGAGAAATTGAAGTAATAGGATTTTTAAGGTTTTGAAAATCGCGCCACAGGCTGGCAGTGACTGTTACGTAGGTGGGACGATTTCGTCCCACCTAGCCCATAGAGGTTAACGAGAGTCTTGTCTTTAAAATGGTGTAAAATAGTCATATGTTTGAGAAATTGAAGTAATAGCATTTCTAAGGTATTTGAAAATCGCGCCACGGGATTACACTGGCTGTTGTGTAGGTGGGACGATTTCGTCCCACCTAGCCCAGAGAGGTTAATACATTTTATACAACCATTTAGATGCAAGTCCCATAGCTGAGGCTATTATATAACCAGTATTATGGTAATATGGCTATATTGTCTCTTCTGAGTATCACAAAATTGTACCAAGCGGACCAGTTGAGCTGGATTCTTCACCAATCTTTTCTACCTTCTCCAGAACATAAATGTCGTTCCGGTTCCCAAAATCTGTGAGTTGGGAAGAATTTCCTGTGTCTCTATGAAACCCCTCTGTGTCTCAACTGGGCCATGTGGCAGGAGATTCTCCTCTAGAATTTTACCACCCCTTCACACAGGGCCTGGGTGGGGGAGGTAGGTTGGGGATGGTGCAAGGGGAAGGGGTCAACTGTCCTCCGTGTACTCAAAGAGGGCAACGTCATGACACAGGAAATGTTTGTTCCTTGGACTGTCGGCGGCAGCAGTGAAAAGCTCATTTGAATATGTAAAATCTGCCACATGTTCGTAGTTGTCACGGCCAAAGGTCCTCTGGAATCCTTAATTTGAGAAAAAGAAATTGACCTGGATGCAGCTAAAGAAAGGATTATTACTCTTTATGAAGAAATAAAACATTTGACCAGGCGCCTTGAACTGAATATGGATTCTATCAGACTATCGGCATCTTTAACCTCTATGGGACCGGCGGGACGAATTCGTCCCACCTACGTAACATCCACTGCCAGCCTGTGGCGCGATTTTCAAAATCTTCAAAATCCTATTACTTCAATTTCTCAAACATATGACTATTTTACAGCCATTTAAAGATAAGACTCTCGTTAATCTAACCACACTGTCCGATTTCAAAAAGGCTTTACAACGAAAGCAAAACATTAGATTATGTCAGCAGAGTACCAAGCCAGAAATAATCAGACACCCATTTTTCAAGCCAGCATATAATGTCACCAAAACCCAGAAGACAGCTAAATGCAGCACTCACCTTTGATGATCTTCACTCAGATGACAAACCCTAGGACCTTATGTTATACAATGCTGCGATGTTTTGTCTCAATCAAGTTCATATTTATATCAAAAACAGCTTTTACATTAGCATGTGACGCTTCAGAACTAGCATACCCCCGCAAACTTCCGGGAATTCGCTAACATTTTCACTAAATTACTCACGATAAACGTTCACAAAAAGCATAACAATTATTTTAAGAATTATAGATACAGACCTCCTCTATGCACTCGATATGTCCGATTTTAAAATAGCTTTTTGGTGAAAGCATTTTGCAATATTCTAAGTATATAGCCCAGGCATCACGGACTCGCTATTTAGACACCCGGCAAGTTTAGCACTCGACCATAATCATATTTACTATTATAAAAATGTCATTACCTTTTGTTGTCTTCGTCAGAATGCACACCCAGGACGTCTACTTCAATAACAAATGTTGGTTTGGTCCAAAATAATCCATCGTTATATCCGAATAGCGGCGTTTTGTTCGTTGCTGTTCAGACACACTATCCGAAATAGTAAAGAAGTGTCGCGCTGGCGCAATTCCTGACAATAAAATTCAAAGTATTCAATTGCCGTACGTCGAAGCATGTCAACCGCTGTTTAAAATCAATTTTACGTCATTTTTCTCGTAGAAAAGCGGTAAAATTCCGACAGGGAATCTCCCTTTTCGGCAAACAGAGGAAAAAATCCCAAAGGCGGGCGGTCGGGCACGCGCAAAGCTAGTGTCTCTTGATGGGCCACTTGAGAAAGGCGATAATGTGTTTCAGCCTGGGGCTGGAATGACGACATTCTCTCTTTTTCCCGGGCTCTGAGAGCCTATGGACGACGTGGGAAGTGTCACGTTAGAGCAGGAGATCCTTAGTAAATGATAGAGATGGCAAAGAAGTTCCAGAAATGGTCAGACAGGCCACTTCCTGTAAAGGAATCTCTCAGGTTTTGACCTGCCATTTGAGTTCTGTTATACTCACAGACACCATTCAAACAGTTTTAGAAAATTTAGGGTGTTTTCTATCCATATGTAATAAGTATATGCATATTCTAGTTACTGAGTAGGAGTGGTAACCAGATTAAATCGGGTATGTTTTTTATCCAGCCGTGTCAATGCTGCCCCCTAGCCCTAACAGGTTAAATGCTTCCTATCAAAACATCCAAGAGGATTATAATGGGGCCTTCCTGGACTATGATCAATTTCTGCCATTGCACCCCTCTACTAGCTTGAACCAAAACTTGGCTGCTCATTGTTAGACTCCAGGTGAGCGTAAATGGATGCCTGTCGGAACCAAAATAGAGCGAGAAGAATCATTCTCGGCACGCCTGCCTTTTCCCCTGCGCCTGGAGTTAAGACTTTGAGCCCTGTACCAGCTGTCTTCTGCTGGGGGCTTGGGTGTTCCCTCCATGGCTTTGGACGCCCCTCCAGCTACCTCTCCCTGTCCTAGTCAATCAACTGCCTGGGCACAGCCTGGACCACCGCGGCCCCATTCCGCTGGGCCGTGCTCTCGGATCAGAGCTCTGTCCCTTTGGCTGTTGTGGCCTGCACACAGCCTGAACCACCACTCTCTGGATCGGAGAGCTTCTGTCCTTTGGCTGTTGAGGCCTGCACACAGCCTGAACCACCACTCTCTGGATCAGAGCTCTGTCCCTTTGCTGTTGTCCTGCACACAGCCTGAACCACCACTCTCCGGATCAGAGCTCTGTCCCTTTGGCTGTTGTGGCCTGCACGTAGCCGATGTCTCAGCATCCCCCTCATCATAGGTGAGTTCTGTGGCTCTGGGGCTCGCAATCTTCTTTTAAGACACGGCAGAGGCCGGATCATTCTTGCTATTGTGATATAGAGTTTGATGGTAGAGGCATATCTCTCTGTACCTGGGGCAAAGTCTTTGTGTTTTCCTGGTCAAAGTTCAGGATTTCACCAGGTTGCTTCCTGAGGCTGTGAGTCAGTCACGGGGGCTGATACTGTCATGGGTCATGTGGGGTCAAATTACATTATAAAAGGCAGCTCAGAACAGCTGAAGAGGGATTTTAAAGAAATGATATGGTCTCTACTTTCGGACACCAACAAACGCCCCATAATAGTTTCTCCCCTCTGCACTGCCTAAATCGTAGCATTGAACTGTTCCGGCAGACTTTTATCCCTCCATAACTGACTACGAGAATATTGCAGCTCTGTGGGTGTAACATTTATTGACAATGTTGATACCTTCTGGAAACAAAGCTCGTATTTTAAGGAGGATGGGATCCACCCAAATCATTTGGGTTCCTGGATCCTTTCACAGCATTATAAGGCTGAAGTGAGACAATGACTTATCAATGACCCAAGCTAAGCTCAGTTAAACCCTACCATTGTGTTGCTGAGTTGTCATAATGCTTCCAGCAAATGTACATTATCCCAGGGGCTTTGGAAGACACAATGTAAGTAACCAAATGTATTTCCCTCTAACTGCCCCTGAATGCCTCTTCTGATCCTACAGCTATTGTTGCAGTAATCATATGCCTATGAACCAGAGTAATACTGTTAGCACTGAGGCGTGCACTAGTAGGAAGTCACTGTGTGCAGCTCACCCTGCACTAAAAAATAACCAAAGCATGTCTACCTCTGCTAAGCTTCCCAGTAAATCATTTGTGTCACAAGAAAAAAAATCAGCAGTTTGATTTAACTTAGTGCTTTATGTTTAAGTGCCTGGTCAATGTTCAACTTCAGAAGTTCCTCCATAGAAATGATTATCCAAGCCAGAGAACACAGTAGACTAAATTCAACACACACTACCAGCTTGCCAGCAAGACTAATACAACAAGCATCCCAGAAAAGTGTTAAAAAATAGCTCAAGTTAACATGGATCTTAAGAAACAAGGTTCATGAAATCAATAATTTACTAGTAACAGATGACATTCATATTCTGGCAATCTCTGAAACTCACTTAGATAATAACTTTAATGATACAGTGGGTAGCAATACATGGTTATAAGATCTACAGAAAAGACAAACATGTCAAAGGTGGAGGTGTGGCTGTTTAAATTCAGAACCACATTCCTGTAAAGCAGAGAGGAGCTCATGTTAAATACTGTTGAAGTAATATGGCTACAGGTTCATCTGCCTCAACTAAAGCCCATTCTGGTGGAAAGCTGATATAGACCACCACATGCTAACAGTCAGTATCTGGATAACGTGTGAAATTAAATAAAATGTTATTTTGTCATATGCGCCGAATACAACAGGTGTAGAACTTACAGTGTAATACTTATTTACAAGCCCTTAATCAACAATGTAGTTTTCAGAAAAAATAAGTGAGTTAAAGTGTTTACTAAATAAACTCGAAGTAAACAAATAAATAGAAAATGAAAGAAGAGAAATTTGAAAATGACAAATAATTAAAGAATAAAATAACAGTAACAAGGCTATATACAGGGGTACCGGTACAGAGTCAATGTGGAGGCTATATACAGGGGCACCGGTACAGAGTCAATGTGGAGACTATATACAGGGTACCGGTACAAGTCAATGTGGAGGCTATATACAGGGGGTACACAGAGTCAATGTGGAGGCTATATACAGGGTGTACCCGGTACAGAGTCAATGTGGAGGCTATATACAGGGGGTACCGGTACAGAGTCAATGTGGAGGCTATATACAGGGGGTACCGGTACAGAGTCAATGTGGAGGCTATATACAGGGTCCGGTACAGAGTCCATGGGAGGCTATATACAGGGGGTACCGGTACAGAGTCAATGTGGAGGCTATAACAGGGGGTACCGTACAGAGTCAATGTGGAGGCTATATACAGGGGTACCGGTACAGAGTCAATGTGAGGCTATATACAGGGGGTACCGGTACAGAGTCAATGTGGAGGCTATATACAGGGTACCGGTACGAGAGTCAATGTGGAGGCTATATACAGGGTATTACGGTAAGAGTCAATGTGGAGGCTATATGCAGGGTTACGGTCACAGAGTCAATGTGGAGGCTATATACAGGGGGTACCGGTACAGAGTCAATGTGGAGGCTATATGCAGGGGGTACCGGTACAGAGTCAATATGGAGGCTATAT
>NW_025548017.1:72500-135941 GCF_905237065.1 Salmo salar | reverse complement strand
AGGGGTACCGGTACAGAGTCAATGTGGAGGCTATATACAGGGGGTACCGGTACAGAGTCAATGTGGAGACTATATACAGGGGGTACCGGTACAGAGTCAATGTGGAGGCTATATACAGGGGGTACCCGGTACAGAGTCAATGTGGAGGCTATATACAGGGTGTACCGGTACAGAGTCAATGTGGAGGCTATATACAGGGGGTACCGGTACAGAGTCAATGTGGAGGCTATATACAGGGGGTACCGGTACAGAGTCAATGTGGAGGCTATATACAGGGGGTACCGGTACAGAGTCCATGTGGAGGCTATATACAGGGGGTACCGGTACAGAGTCAATGTGGAGGCTATATACAGGGGGTACCGGTACAGAGTCAATGTGGAGGCTATATACAGGGGGTACCGGTACAGAGTCAATGTGGAGGCTATATACAGGGGGTACCGGTACAGAGTCAATGTGGAGGCTATATACAGGGGGTACCGGTACAGAGTCAATGTGGAGGCTATATACAGGGTATTACGGTACAGAGTCAATGTGGAGGCTATATACAGGGTATTACGGTACAGAGTCAATGTGGAGGCTATATACAGGGGGTACCGGTACAGAGTCAATGTGGAGGCTATATACAGGGGGTACCGGTACAGAGTCAATATGGAGGCTATATACAGGGGGTACCGGTACAGAGTCAATATGGAGGCTATATACAGGGGGTACCGGTACAGAGTCAATATGGAGGCTATATACAGGGGGTACCGGTACAGAGTCAATATGGAGGCTATATACAGGGGGTACCGGTACAGAGTCAATGTGGAGGCTATATACAGGGGGTACCGGTACAGAGTCAATGTGGAGGCTATATACAGGGGGTACCGGTACAGAGTCAATGTGGAGGCTATATACAGGGGGTACCGGTACAGAGTCAATGTGGAGGCTATATACAGGGGGTACCGGTACAGAGTCAATGTGGAGGCTATATACAGGGGGTACCGGAACAGAGTCAATGTGGAGGCTATATACAGGGGGTACCGGTACAGAGTCAATGTGGAGGCTATATACAGGGGGTACCGGTACAGAGTCAATATGGAGGCTATATACAGGGGGTACCGGTACAGAGTCAATGTGGAGGCTATATACAGGGGGTACCGGTACAGAGTCAATGTGGAGGCTATATACAGGGGGTACCGGTACAGAGTCAATGTGGAGGCTATATACAGGGGGGTACCGGTACAGAGTCAATGTGGAGGCTATATACAGGGGGTACCGGTACAGAGTCAATGTGGAGGCTATATACAGGGGGTACCGGTACAGAGTCAATGTGGAGGCTATATACAGGGGGTACCGGTACAGAGTCAATATGGAGGCTATATACAGGGGGGTACCGGTACAGAGTCAATGTGGAGGCTATATACAGGGGGGTACCGGTACAGAGTCAATGTGGAGGCTATATACAGGGGGGTACCGGTACAGAGTCAATGTGGAGGCTATATACAGGGGGTACCGGTACAGAGTCAATGTGGAGGCTATATACAGGGGGTACCGGTACAGAGTCAATGTGGAGGCTATATACAGGGGGTACCGGTACAGAGTCAATGTGGAGGCTATATACAGGGGGTACCGGTACAGAGTCAATGTGGAGGCTATATACAGGGGGTACCGGTACAGAGTCAATGTGGAGGCTATATACAGGGGTACCGGTACAGAGTCAATGTGGAGGCTATATACAGGGGGGTACCGGTACAGAGTCAATGTGCAGGGGTACAGGTTAGTCGAGGTAATTTAGGTAATATGTACATGTAGGTATGACTTAATCTGCTCCAGTACAGCCCCATCGATGAGAATGGGGGCATGCCCGGCCCTCCTTTTCTTGTAGTCCACAATCATCTCCTTTGTCTTGATCACGTTGAGGGAGAGGTTGTTGTCCTGGCACCATAAGACCAGGTCTCTGACCTCCTCCCTATAGGCTGTCTCATTGTTGTCGGTGATCAGGCCTACCACTGTTGTGTCATCGGCAAACTTAATGATGGTGTTAGAGTCGTGCTTGGCCATGCAGTCATGGGTGAACAGGGAGTACAGGAGGGGACTGAGTATGCACCCCTGAGGGGCCCCCGTGTTGAGGATCAGCGAGGAAGATGTGTTGTTACCTACCCTTACCACCTGGGGGCGGCACGTAAGGAAGCCCAGGATCCAGTTGCAGAGTGAGGTGTTTAATCCCAGGGTCCTTAGCTTAGTGATGAGCTTTGAGGGCACTATGGTGTTGAACGCTGAGCTGTAATCAATGAATAGCATTCTCACGTAGGTGTTCCTTTTGTCCAGGTGGGAAAAGGCAGTGTGGAGTGCAATAGAGATTGCGTCATCTGTGGATCTGTTGGGGCGGTATGCAAATTGGAGTGAGTCTAGGGTTTCTGGGATAGTGGTGTTGATGTGAGCCATGACCAGCCTTTCAAAACACTTCATGGCTACAGACGTGAGTACTACGTTTCGGTAGTCATTTAAGCAGGCTACCGTAGTGCCACGGGTCAGTAGTCATTTAGGCAGGCTACCGTAGTGCCACGGGTCAGTAGTCATTTAAGCAGGCTACCGTAGTGTCACGGGTCAGTAGTCATTTAAGCAGGCTACCGTAGTGCCACGGGTCAGTAGTCATTTAGGCAGGCTACCGTAGTGCCACGGGTCAGTAGTCATTTAGGCAGGCTACCGTAGTGCCACGGGTCAGTAGTAATTTAGGCAGGTTACCTTGGTGTTCTTGGGCACAGGGACTATGGTGGTCTGCTTGAAACATGTTGGTATTACAGATTCGGTCAGGGACAGGTTGAACATGTCAGTGAAGACACTTGCCAGTTGGTCAGCACATGCTCTGAGTAGACATCCTGGTAATCCGTCTGGCCCTGTGGCCTTGTGAATGTTGACCTGTTTAAAGGTCTTTCTCACATCGGATATGTAGTGGGCGATCACACAGTTGTTCGGAACAGCTTGTAGTCTCATGTATGCTTCAGTGTTGGTTGCCTTGAAACGAGCATAAAAACCATTTAGCTCGTCTGGTAGGTTCGCATCACTTCGGCAGCTCTAGTCTAGTCTTTAGCAAGGTGCGGATGTTGCCTGTAATCCATGGCTTCTGGTTGGGATATGTACGTACGGTCACTATGGGGACGATGTTGTCGATGCACTTATTGATGAAGCCGGTGACTGAGGTGGTATACTCCTCAATGCCATTGGATGAATCACGAAAAGATTTAAGTCAGTGCTAGCAAAACAGTAGACTTGTTTACGTGCTGCTGTGCGGTTTGTTGCTAACGTTTCTTTGCTACCTGCCAGCTTTACGGTTATTAATTTTTAATGACCTTTTTATATTTTTTATTTTTCCCTCGCTCTACTTTTTTCATTCAACTTTTTCACCCCGGACTCTTTATCTGGACACGGTTCTACACGACCTCCACCAGCCGACACTAAGTAGTAACATTAACATTATACCTTCTAATTGCAGTCGCTGTACTCATAATATACAGGAGAACGATTGCCTTATGGCGAGGACAACCATGCTGCAAGCCCAGCTTCAGACGCAATCGTTAGGCAAGGGTAATGCTAGGCATCCCTCGTGGGACAACTTCCAGTGAAACTGGAGGGCGAGCAATTCAAATAAATAATCATAAAATTATGGATATTAAACATTTAGGAATATACACGTGTCTTATATCAGTTAAAAGCTTAAATTCTTCTTAATCTAACTGCACTGTCAGATTTACAACAGGCTTTACATCGAAATCATGCCATGCGATTGTTTGAGGACAGCGCCACACATCAAAATATTTTTCAACAGGGACAGGTTTCATAAATTCACAAATAGCGATTAAATATTCACTTACTTCTTGAAAATCTTGAGCGTCAGCTGTCAGAGCAGCTTACCGATCATTGCACCTGTACACAGCCCATCTGTAAACAGCCCACCAAACTACCTCATCCCCATATCGATATTTTTTTATGCTCTTTTGCACCCCAGTATCTCTTCTTGCACATCATCATCTGCACATCTATCACTCCAGTGTTAATGCTAAATTGTAAATATTTCGCCACTATGGCCTATATATTGCCTTACCTCAAATCAAAATCAAATCAAATTTTATTTGTCACATACACATGGTTAGCAGATGTTAATGCGAGTGTAGCGAAATGCTTCTAGTTCTCACCATGCAGTAATATCTAACAAGTAATCTAACAATTTCATAACAACTACCTTATACACACAAGTGTAAAGGAATGAATAAGAATATGTACATAAAGATATATGAATGAGCGATGGCCGAACGGCATAGGCAAGACAGGGTAGATGGTATAGCGTAGAGTATATACATATGAGATGAGTAATGTAGCGTATGTAAACATTATATAAAGTGGCATTGATTAAAGTGGCTAGTGATACATTTATTTCATCAATTTTTCATTATTAAAGTGGCTTGAGATGAGTCAGTATGTTGGCAGCAGCCACTCAATGTTAGTGATGGCTGTTTAACAGTCTGATGTCCTTGAGATAGAAGCTGTTTTTCAGTCTCTCGGTTCCAGCTTTGATGCACCTGTACTGACCTCGCCTTCTGGATGATAGCGGGGTGAACAGGCAGTGGCTCGGGTGGTTGTTGTCCTTGATGATCTTTTTGGCCTTCCTGTTACATCGGGTGGTGTAGGTGTCCTGGAGGGCAGGTAGTTTACCCCCGGTGATGCGTTGTGCAGACCTCACTACCCTTGGTGAGTTGACGTTGCTCTTATATCCAATAGTTCCTCCCTAATCTTACTACATTTGCACACACTGTATATATATTTATATATTGTGTTATTGACTGTACGTTTGTCTATTGTCTATCCCATGTGTAACTCTGTGTTGTTGTTTGTGTCACACAGCTTTGCTTTATCTTGGCCAGGTCGCAGTTGTAAATGAGAACTTGTTCTCAACTGGCCTACCTGGTTAACCTCTCTTGGGTATGTAGGACGTGACCGTCCCACCTGCGGGACACACTATTCAACAGCCAATGAAATAGCAGGGCGGCAAATTCAAAACAACCAAAATCTCATAATTAAAATTCCTCTAACATACAAGTATTATACAGCATTTTATAGCTTTACTTCTTGTTAATCCAGCCACAGTGTCTGATTTCAAAAAGGCTTTACAGTGAAAGAAAACCATATGATTATGTTAGGTCAGCGCCTATACACAAAAAAACACAGCCATTTTCCAGCCAAAGAGAGGAGTCACAAAAACCAGAAATACAGCTAAAATTAAGCACTAACCTTTGATGATCTTCATCAGATGGCACTCATAGGACTTCATGTTACACAATACCTGTATGTTTTGCTCGATAAAGTTCATATTTATATCCAAAAACCCCATTTTACATTGGCTCGTAATGTTCAGAAATGTTTTTCCTTCAAAAACTTCCGGTGAATGAGCACATTAATTTATAGAAATACTCATCATAAACGTTGATAAAATATTAAATTGTTATTCAAAGAATTATAGATAAACATCTCCTTAATGCAACCGCTGTGACAGATTTCAAAAAAGCTTCACGGGGGAAAGCACACTTAATCTGAGTACTGCGCTCAGAAAACAACAGCAGGCAAATACAGATACCCGCCATTTTGGAGTCATCTAAAATCATAAATAGCATTATAAATATTCCCTTTCCTTTGATGATCTTCATCAGAATGCACTCCCAGGGATCCCAGGTCCACAATAAATGTTGTTTTGTTCGATAAAGTCCATAATTTATGTCCAAATACCTCCTTGTTGTTTACGCGTTCAGTAAGCTACTCCAAATGTATGAAGCACGCCAAAAATGTCACGACGAAAAGTCAAAAATAGTTATATTTACGTTCGTAGAAACATGTAAAACGATGTATAGCATCAATCTTTAGGGTCTTTTTAACATAAAACTTAAATAATATTCCAACCGGACGATTCCAATGTCTTGAAAAATGTAATGGAACACAGCTACCTCTCACATGAACGCGCGCCAATGAACGAGCGCCTTTCCTGAGTCAACAACTTCCAACGTCCTTTGTTCGCTCTCTGTTCACCACAGAAGCCTCAAACAACTTTCTGAAGACTGTTGACATCTAGTGGAAGCCTTATGAAGTGCGAAATGAACCTTAAGTCACTGTGTGTTAGATAGGCAATCACTTGAAAAAACTACAGCCTCAGATTTCCCACTCTCTGGTTGGATTTTTCTCAGAGTTTTGCCTGCCATATGAGTTCTGTTATACTCACAGACATCATTCAAACAGTTTTAGAAACTTCAGAGTGTTTTCTATCCAAATCTACTAATAATATGCATATCCTACCTTCTGAGTCTGAGTAGCAGGCAGTTTAATTTGGGCACGCCTTTCATCCGGACGTCAAAATACTGCCCCCTACCCTAGAGAAGTTAAATGAAGGTGAAATATTTTTATTTTTTTAAACAGGGTCTGCAGTATGATAGGACACTAACAGGGTCTGCAGTATGGGCTCTGGGCTGATAGGACACTAACAGGGTCTGCAGTATGGGCTCTGGGCTGATAGGACACTAACAGGGTCTGCAGTATGGGCTCTGGGCTGATAGGACACTAACAGGGTCTGCAGTATGGGCTCTGGGCTGATAGGACACTAACAGGGTCTGCAGCACGGGCTCTGGGCTCTGGGCTGATAGGACACTAACAGGGTCTGCAGCATGGGCTCTGGGCTCTGAGCTCTGGGCTCTGGGCTGATAGGACACTAACAGGGTCTGCAGTATGGGCTCTGGGCTGATAGGACACTAACAGGGTCTGCAGTATGGGCTCTGGGCTGATAGGACACTAACAGGGTCTGCAGTATGGGCTCTGGGCTGATAGGACACTAACAGGGTCTGCAGTATGGGCTCTGGGCTGATAGGACACTAACAGGGTCTGCAGCACGGGCTCTGGGCTGATAGGACACTAACAGGGTCTGCAGCATGGGCTCTGGGCTGATAGGACACTAACAGGGTCTGCAGTATGGGCTCTGGGCTGATAGGACACTAACAGGGTCTGCAGTATGGGCTCTGGGCTGATAGGACACTAACAGGGTCTGCAGTATGGGCTCTGGGCTGATAGGACACTAACAGGGTCTGCAGCACGGGCTCTGGGCTGATAGGACACTAACAGGGTCTGCAGCATGGGCTCTGGGCTGATAGGACACTAACAGGGTCTGCAGTATGGGCTCTGGGCTGATAGGACACTAACAGGGTCTGCAGCATGGGCTCTGGGCTGATAGGACACTAACAGGGTCTGCAGTATGGGCTCTGGGCTGATAGGACACTAACAGGGTCTGCAGTATGGGCTCTGGGCTGATAGGACACTAACAGGGTCTGCAGTATGGGCTCTGGGCTGATAGGACACTAACAGGGTCTGCAGTATGGGCTCTGGGCTGATAGGACACTAACAGGGTCTGCAGTATGGGCTCTGGGCTGATAGGACACTAACAGGGTCTGCAGCACGGGCTCTGGGCTCTGGGCTGATAGGACACTAACAGGGTCTGCAGCATGGGCTCTGGGCTCTGAGCTCTGGGCTCTGGGCTGATAGGACACTAACAGGGTCTGCAGTATGGGCTCTGGGCTGATAGGACACTAACAGGGTCTGCAGTATGGGCTCTGGGCTGATAGGACACTAACAGGGTCTGCAGTATGGGCTCTGGGCTGATAGGACACTAACAGGGTCTGCAGTATGGGCTCTGGGCTGATAGGACACTAACAGGGTCTGCAGCACGGGCTCTGGGCTGATAGGACACTAACAGGGTCTGCAGCATGGGCTCTGGGCTGATAGGACACTAACAGGGTCTGCAGTATGGGCTCTGGGCTGATAGGACACTAACAGGGTCTGCAGTATGGGCTCTGGGCTGATAGGACACTAACAGGGTCTGCAGTATGGGCTCTGGGCTGATAGGACACTAACAGGGTCTGCAGCACGGGCTCTGGGCTGATAGGACACTAACAGGGTCTGCAGCATGGGCTCTGGGCTGATAGGACACTAACAGGGTCTGCAGTATGGGCTCTGGGCTGATAGGACACTAACAGGGTCTGCAGCATGGGCTCTGGGCTGATAGGACACTAACAGGGTCTGCAGTATGGGCTCTGGGCTGATAGGACACTAACAGGGTCTGCAGTATGGGCTCTGGGCTGATATGACAGTAACAGGGTCTGCAGTATGGGCTCTGGGCTGATAGGACACTAACAGGGTCTGCAGTATGGGCTCTGGGCTGATAGGACACTAACAGGGTCTGCAGCACGGGCTCTGGGCTCTGGGCTGATAGGACACTAACAGGGTCTGCAGCATGGGCTCTGGGCTCTGAGCTCTGGGCTCTGGGCTGATAGGACACTAACAGGGTCTGCAGCATGGGCTCTGGGCTGATAGGACACTAACAGGGTCTGCAGCATGGGCTCTGGGCTCTGGGCTCTGGTCTGAATGGCTACTAGTACGGTCTGTTGAGGACCATCTCATATCTAACCATTTCATATCTAACCATCTCATATCTAACCCTATAACCATTTCATATCTAACCAGCTGATATCTAACAATCTTATATCTAACCCTATAACCATCTCATATCTAACCATCTCATATCTAACCATCTCATATCTAACCATCTCATATCTAACCCAATAACCATCTCATATCTAACCATCTCATATCTAACCCTATAACCATCTCATATCTAACCATCTCATATCTAACCATCTCATATCTAACCATCTCATATCTAACCATCTCATATCTAACCCTATAACCATCTCATATCTAACCATCTCATATCTAACCCTGTAACCATCTCATATCTAACCATCTCATATCTAACCATCTCATATCTAACCCTATAACCATCTCATATCTAACCATCTCATATCTAACCATCTCATATCTAACCATCTCATATCTAACCCTCTAACCATCTCATATCTAACCCTATAACCATCTCATATCTAACCATCTTATATCTAACCCTATAACCATTTCATATCTAACCATCTCATATCTAACCCTATAACCATTTCATATCTAACCATCTCATATCTAACCATCTCATATCTAACCATCTCATATCTAACCCAATAACCATCTCATATCTAACCCTATAACCATCTCATATCAAACCATCTCATATCTAACCCTATAACCATCTCATATCTAACCATCTCATATCTAACCATCTCATATCTAACCCTATAACCATCTCATATCTAACCATCTCATATCTAACCCTCTAACCATCTCATATCTAACCCTATAACCATCTCATATCTAACCATCTCATATCTAACAATCTCATATCTAACCATCTCATATCTAACCCTATAACCATCTCATATCTAACCATCTCATATCTAACCATCTCATATCTAACCCTATAACCATCTCATATCTAACCATCTCATATCTAACCCAATAACCATCTCATATCTAACCCTATAACCATCTCATATCTAACCATCTCATATCTAACCCAATAACCATCTCATATCTAACCCTATAACCATCTCATATCTAACCATCTCATATCTAACCATCTGATATCTAACCATCTCATATCTAACCCTATAACCATCCCATATCTAACCATCTCATATCTAACCCTATAAGCAGCTAATATCTCTTTCCAGTTCATTCTCTCGCCATCTCTAAATAAGGAACATTTTGACCAACTCATGGAGGACAGTCGAAGTGGAGGAAGTATTTGGGGGCTCTGATTATTCACCTCTGGGCCTTTGGAATGTGTTTATTGTGATGATCTGTGTGTGTTTTTTGCAGCAGTTGGAATAAAGACACGTTTCAGGTGAACATACTTTCAACAAAAAAGTCTCGCAGTCTTCCTCTTCATTAAATATTTTCTCAAACCCCTTTTTGCACACTTAATTCCAGAAAATCGAATTAATAGATTAAAAGGTAAATTAAAGTAGCAATCAATCAATCAATCAAATGAATTTATAAAGCCCTTTTTACATCAGCCGATGTCACAAAGTGCTATACAGAAACACACTCATTATTGCGAGTGTAATGATGTGTAAATATATTTATGACTGTCGTATTAATGTGATCTGTGTTCTCTGGGGAGACAGTGTGTTGGCGCAAACACTTCTGGACCAAATTTCCTGAATCCTGAGAATATTTTGAAACATTTTCATCATTAATAATACATCGTCCGATCTGTTTTTATTTGTACTCTATTCATACACATACAGCATATTATACAGCTATAAGAAACAGACGGGTCCTATTTGTTTCAGTTATACACCACAGCGTCAGGGAATCAGTTGATCCTCAAATTAAGTGAATAAATCTCCTGGTCCGTCATTTATGTTGTCTACAAATTATCCTTGACATTGTGGTCTCAACTGTAATTACACTATAGATAAGAAATACATTATTTCAAACATCCACAATATAATATTTCTAAAAGGACCGTTTGCTTACTTGTGTTCCTCAGACGTTAGACAGACCTACGGTATATGTCTGCTCTTATTTGTCCCTAATAATTTCTACATTCGATGATAAGCTATTTGATTATAATGTGTGTCTGGAGGCACCTTGGGCTTACATCTTATTTAAGTTTTAAACCTCTAATAGGTAACGTTTAAGTGTCGTTTAACTGGGGCTGCTCTTCTCCTCCGTCTTATTTCCCAGTTAATGCGTTGTGTCAAAGTCTATTACCTCTGCTGGACGGCGACGTCCCTTAAGTTGAAAAAAGCCTCTCGGAACCATCAGCAGAGGGCTGCAGGTCGATAAAGCTTTTAGATTTGGAGATGTTTTCTGGGAGCCCGTTTCCTGCGGCTAAGAGTTGTTAATGGAGCTGAAGGAATTATCTTATGACTCTGAGTCTGACAGTAGTTTATTTCCTGGGTCCTGCTCCCCTGTCGAAGCGGAATATGCTCCTGTCAAACCCGCTTAATGAAAAGCAACGCGTCGCTGATTACACTTTTATTTGGTCTCTATGTAGAAAGCAGCGCTGCTAATTTACCCTCCGCTCCTCTGTGTGTTTGAATTCGCTACGGATGAATGATTTGGTCTGCCTGTTAAAAAACATTTCCCTCTCTCTCCCTCTCTCTCTCTCTTTCTGCTGAAATAGAAAAGGGAAATAGCCACTTTGGTGAAAAAGATCAGTAGAATTGTCCTCAATATTATTATCTTACAAATATGAATTGATCTTTCAGTTTATCGGTGACCAATTGTAAAATCTGTAGCCTATTTTTTTATTTTATATTTGACACAAATCTCGAAAGCATCTTGTTTCCCATGTGCTCATTGAAATGAAGACATCATACCTGTTTTAGTCCCTAAAATAAAATGAATAACATGCTTGTTAAATGTTACCACCAAGTCACATTGCTGTCTCTTGTATTTCAGTTGCTATTGAATTGTAAAGGCCTGTTGTGTTTCGGTATAACGTCAACTTCTCTATCCTGCTACAGTATCAATATGGTGCTGGAGGTAAAACTGGTCTGGCAGAACAAATAAAAACATCCAGACGGGATAAATACTTTGTCCAGCCGGCAGCTCTGTTCTCCTTGTTCCAGGGAAGATCTCAATCGTTTGGCTTCACATTAAAACGCCTCATCTCTCTCGGAGCAGCTTTCTCTCTGAGGGGTTCTTCCCCTCTCAGGCCCGCTGTCCCCCAGGATCTCACACAGGCCATTACTGTCAAGTACCCTCCACTCTTTATTTTTGCCCTTTTATCTAGAACAACTAATTCAGGTTCCGTTGCCCTTTTCACTCCAAGACGTGTCTTCTGGTAAAGCCCTTCAGCAGGCGGCTGAGAGCACTCAGCATGGAGGGGTTCGTGTCTGGATGAAAACTTGACTCCAGATGATCTCGGCTGTTGCCAATATTAGCGGCCACATGGAATAAGTGAGCCCTCTTCCAGCTGGATCAGAGATCAAAGATCATGTTTAGATGTCTCCATCATATTATCAGGAGGAGTGGAGATCGATAGTCTGACAGAGCTATGAAGCAATATATCCCAATTATAGGCTGTTTATGGCGGAGTAATAAGCCACATCTCCCGTCCGCTGGTATTAATGTTGAAGGCTCTCTCTCTCTCTCTCTCTCTCTCTCTCCCTCTCCCAACCCCCTGTCACTGTGAGAGAGGAGACGTTGACTGACTCAAAAACTACATTTATGATTATAGATTTAACAGCTTTAAAAAACATAACGTTTTATGTACTGTCAGTCATTATTGGCTTGAATTCTGCGTGTTTGAAGAAATAGGTCCCTGTGAATAGGCCTATAAAGCAACACTTGCTAGAAAGATATGGTAAACATTATATTTCTCTACTTCGGACGATCTCTTAACGGCGACAAAAGCAAATGAAAAGATAGGATAAGCTAAAGATAAGGCCACGAAGACGCAAAGATCATTTTGTTATCGCAAATTCGAAAACGTTATAGCCTATAATTTCAGGACATTGGACAGCGACCAGCATTGACGCAATCTGACCACAATCTCATCAGAAACCGACGTTTTATTTGTGAACAAACTTGAAACTCCTTCAATTTTAGGAGAACTGGTGATTTGTGACTTTTTTCTTTCATCAGTGATACTCACAAACCATCGATTAATGACGGCTGCTTTTTAAAGAATGTTTAATAGAAATTATTAACATCTGCATGCTATAAGAAAAATAATAACGTAAAAAAAAAAACATATTTATAATGTTAACTGTCAGTTATACATTTAGATACAGTAGATTGTAGGCAGGCCTACGTGCTTTTTTAACGAAATAGCAATACGCTCAAACGAATCCTGTTTGGAAGTTTCACCAGTGAAATGCCAATATAATTACGTAAATATATCCTTGCAACAACAAAAAAAGTAACCCCCACAGAATAATAAACTATAGCAGGTTTGGTGTGTTAAGAGCAGAAGTGTTTGTTGACAGGTTTAGGGAAATTCATATTGTCCTTCGTGGAGTCTTGGTGCTGTAGAGACGGAAGTCCTTTGACGCTCCCAACAGAACGTTCCAGAGCGTCCGTCTCTAGTATCGAACCCTTGGTGGTCGTGGTCCATGAGACCGTGGTGTTGGTAAGGGCCTGGTTCAAAGTACTGTGTCTGAACAACGGGTCGTGGAAAACCCCATCCACCCAGTTTCTGAGAGTTGTAACGGGAGAGTCCTGCCGTCTGTCTAGAACCGTGATAGGGGAGGAGACGGCCGGAGAGGCGGGCAGGCCCGGCTGAGGCTGACATCTCAACATACAGGACGGGTACTCCGCCTGGTTCAGAGACGTGGCCGTCTGGGCCAACGACCATATCCGTGGTTTGCCGTCCAGTATCTGTTGTTGGTAACAAGCTTTCCCCTGCCGGCTGTCGCAGCCGTCTGGTGAGGTTTTACTGAGCTGCTGCTCCCCGCCCAGGGACACGGGTATGCTGATCTTTAAAGATGTGTCCTTCAGATGCTCGTCCGAACAGTCAGTTGTCGTCATGTGAGTGTTCATGAGGTACCGGTGTTTGAGCTCGCACTCCGAGCTCTCGGATTCTATCAGGTCGAAGTCGTCCAGGTCACTCAGCGCGAGATCTTTATCTTTCTCTGGAAATGAACAGACATGAGACATCAGCGATAAGAGGGGAATCAAACTCTAATAAAAGTATCACTGTTAATGTAATTTAAGCATTTAGCATCACATTATTGAAAGGAGCTTTGGCCTAGCAGATATGCCTATTCAAAGAAGTTGAGGTAGAAGTCCATGCAGTTTCATAGCACTTTGCATTACAGCAGAATAACTGGGTAATAACATGGTAACATTGTGGTAACTAGATGAATGTGTATCTTGTGCATTCAAGCTTTTGAGTTCACTTTTTAATGTATCTAAAAAACATCCTAAAGCAGCCCAAAGTTGTTTCATTTCCATTCGGCCATTAGGCCATTTCCATGATACATTTAGGTTCATACTTCCTCTGGTAAAGGACTATTCCACTGTTAATGTGATGCATAAAGGGCAGCAGGTAGCCTAGTGGTTAGAGTGGAGGGGCAGCAGGTAGCCTAGTGGTTAGAGCGGAGGGGCGGCAGGTAGCCTAGTGGTTAGAGTGGAGGGGCAGCAGGTAGCCTAGTGGTTAGAGTGGAGGGGCGGCAGGTAGCCTAGTGGTTAGAGTGGAGGGGCGGCAGGTAGCCTAGTGGTTAGAGTGGAGGGGCGGCAGGTAGCCTAGTGGTTAGAGTGGAGGGGCGGCAGGTAGCCTAGTGGTTAGAGTGGAGGGGCGGCAGGTAGCCTAGTGGTTAGAGTGGAGAGGGGGGCAGGTAGCCTAGTGGTTAGAGTGTAGGGGCGGCAGGTAGCCTAGTGGTTAGAGTGGAGGGGGCAGCAGGTAGCCTAGTGGTTAGAGCGGAGGGGCGGCAGGTAGCCTAGTGGTTAGAGTGGAGGGGGCAGCAGGTAGCCTAGTGGTTAGAGCGGAGGGGCGGCAGGTAGCCTAGTGGTTAGAGTGGAGGGGGCAGCAGGTAGCCTAGTGGTTAGAGTGGAGGGGCAGCAGGTAGCCTAGTGGTTAGAGTGGAGGGGCGGCAGGTAGCCTAGTGGTTAGAGTGGAGGGGCGGCAGGTAGCCTAGTGGTTAGAGTGGAGGGGCGGCAGGTAGCCTAGTGGTTAGAGTGTAGGGCCGGCAGGTAGCCTAGTGGTTAGAGTGGAGGGGCGGCAGGTAGCCTAGTGGTTAGAGTGGAGGGGCGGCAGGTAGCCTAGTGGTTAGAGTGGAGGGGCGGCAGGTAGCCTAGTGGTTAGAGTGGAGGGGCGGCAGGTAGCCTAGTGGTTAGAGTGGAGGGGCGGCAGGTAGCCTAGTGGTTAGAGTGGAGGGGAGGCAGGTAGCCTAGTGGTTAGAGTGGAGGGCGGCAGGTAGCCTAGTGGTTAGAGTGGAGGGGCGGCAGGTAGCCTAGTGGTTAGAGTGGAGGGGCGGCAGGTAGCCTAGTGGTTAGAGTGGAGGGGTGGCAGGTAGCCTAGTGGTTAGAGTGGAGGGCCGGCAGGTAGCCTAGTGGTTAGAGTGTAGGGCCGGCAGGTAGCCTAGTGGTTAGAGTGGAGGGGCGGCAGGTAGCCTAGTGGTTAGAGTGGAGGGGCGGCAGGTAGCCTAGTGGTTAGAGTGGAGGGGCGGCAGGTAGCCTAGTGGTTAGAGTGGAGGGGCGGCAGGTAGCCTAGTGGTTAGAGTGGAGGGGCGGCAGGTAGCCTAGTGGTTAGATTGGAGGGGCGGCAGGTAGCCTAATGGTTAGAGTGCTGGACAAGTAACCGAAAGGTTGCAAGATCGAATCCCCGTCATTGTAAATAAGAATTTGTTCTTAAATGACTTGCCTTGATAAAAAGAACCAGGACTATTCACCTGTTAGTGTGTTACATAAAGAACCAGGACTATTCACCTGTTAGTGTGTTACATAAAGAACCAGGACTATTCACCTGTTAGTGTGTTACATAAAGAACCAGGACTATTCACCTGTTAGTGTGTTACATAAAGAACCAGGACTATTCACCTGTTAGTGTGTTACATAAAGAACCAGGACTATTCACCTGTTAGTGTGTTACATAAAGAACCAGGACTATTCACCTGTTAGTGTGTTACATAAAGAACCAGGACTATTCACCTGTTAGTGTGTTACATAAAGAACCAGGACTATTCACCTGTTAGTGTGTTACATAAAGAACCAGGACTATTCACCTGTTAGTGTGTTACATAAAGAACCAGGACTATTCACCTGTTAGTGTGTTACATAAAGAACCAGGACTATTCACCTGTTAGTGTGTTACATAAAGAACCAGGACTATTCACCTGTTAGTGTGTTACATAAAGAACCAGGACTATTCACCTGTTAGTGTGTTACATAAAGAACCAGGACTATTCACCTGTTAGTGTGTTACATAAAGAACCAGGACTATTCACCTGTTAGTGTGTTACATAAAGAACCAGGACTATTCACCTGTTAGTGTGTTACATAAAGAACCAGGACTATTCACCTGTTAGTGTGTTACATAAAGAACCAGGACTATTCACCTGTTAGTGTGTTACATAAAGAACCAGGACTATTCACCTGTTAGTGTGTTACATAAAGAACCAGGACTATTCACCTGTTAGTGTGTTACATAAAGAACCAGGACTATTCACCTGTTAGTGTGTTACATAAAGAACCAGGACTATTCACCTGTTAGTGTGTTACATAAAGAACCAGGACTATTCACCTGTTAGTGTGTTACATAAAGAACCAGGACTATTCACCTGTTAGTGTGTTACATAAAGAACCAGGACTATTCACCTGTTAGTGTGTTACATAAAGAACCAGGACTATTCACCTGTTAGTGTGTTACATAAAGAACCAGGACTATTCACCTGTTAGTGTGTTACATAAAGAACCAGGACTATTCACCTGTTAGTGTGTTACATAAAGAACCAGGACTATTCACCTGTTAGTGTGTTACATAAAGAACCAGGACTATTCACCTGTTAGTGTGTTACATAAAGAACCAGGACTATTCACCTGTTAGTGTGTTACATAAAGAACCAGGACTATTCACCTGTTAGTGTGTTACATAAAGAACCAGGACTATTCACCTGTTAGTGTGTTACATAAAGAACCAGGACTATTCACCTGTTAGTGTGTTACATAAAGAACCAGGACTATTCACCTGTTAGTGTGTTACATAAAGAACCAGGACTATTCACCTGTTAGTGTGTTACATAAAGAACCAGGACTATTCACCTGTTAGTGTGTTACATAAAGAACCAGGACTATTCACCTGTTAGTGTGTTACATAAAGAACCAGGACTATTCACCTGTTAGTGTGTTACATAAAGAACCAGGACTATTCACCTGTTAGTGTGTTACATAAAGAACCAGGACTATTCACCTGTTAGTGTGTTACATAAAGAACCAGGACTATTCACCTGTTAGTGTGTTACATAAAGAACCAGGACTATTCACCTGTTAGTGTGTTACATAAAGAACCAGGACTATTCACCTGTTAGTGTGTTACATAAAGAACCAGGACTATTCACCTGTTAGTGTGTTACATAAAGAACCAGGACTATTCACCTGTTAGTGTGTTACATAAAGAACCAGGACTATTCACCTGTTAGTGTGTTACATAAAGAACCAGGACTATTCACCTGTTAGTGTGTTACATAAAGAACCAGGACTATTCACCTGTTAGTGTGTTACATAAAGAACCAGGACTATTCACCTGTTAGTGTGTTACATAAAGAACCAGGACTATTCACCTGTTAGTGTGTTACATAAAGAACCAGGACTATTCACCTGTTAGTGTGTTACATAAAGAACCAGGACTATTCACCTGTTAGTGTGTTACATAAAGAACCAGGACTATTCACCTGTTAGTGTGTTACATAAAGAACCAGGACTATTCACCTGTTAGTGTGTTACATAAAGAACCAGGACTATTCACCTGTTAGTGTGTTACATAAAGAACCAGGACTATTCACCTGTTAGTGTGTTACATAAAGAACCAGGACTATTCACCTGTTAGTGTGTTACATAAAGAACCAGGACTATTCACCTGTTAGTGTGTTACATAAAGAACCAGGACTATTCACCTGTTAGTGTGTTACATAAAGAACCAGGACTATTCACCTGTTAGTGTGTTACATAAAGAACCAGGACTATTCACCTGTTAGTGTGTTACATAAAGAACCAGGACTATTCACCTGTTAGTGTGTTACATAAAGAACCAGGACTATTCACCTGTTAGTGTGTTACATAAAGAACCAGGACTATTCACCTGTTAGTGTGTTACATAAAGAACCAGGACTATTCACCTGTTAGTGTGTTACATAAAGAACCAGGACTATTCACCTGTTAGTGTGTTACATAAAGAACCAGGACTATTCACCTGTTAGTGTGTTACATAAAGAACCAGGACTATTCACCTGTTAGTGTGTTACATAAAGAACCAGGACTATTCACCTGTTAGTGTGTTACATAAAGAACCAGGACTATTCACCTGTTAGTGTGTTACATAAAGAACCAGGACTATTCACCTGTTAGTGTGTTACATAAAGAACCAGGACTATTCACCTGTTAGTGTGTTACATAAAGAACCAGGACTATTCACCTGTTAGTGTGTTACATAAAGAACCAGGACTATTCACCTGTTAGTGTGTTACATAAAGAACCAGGACTATTCACCTGTTAGTGTGTTACATAAAGAACCAGGACTATTCACCTGTTAGTGTGTTACATAAAGAACCAGGACTATTCACCTGTTAGTGTGTTACATAAAGAACCAGGACTATTCACCTGTTAGTGTGTTACATAAAGAACCAGGACTATTCACCTGTTAGTGTGTTACATAAAGAACCAGGACTATTCACCTGTTAGTGTGTTACATAAAGAACCAGGACTATTCACCTGTTAGTGTGTTACATAAAGAACCAGGACTATTCACCTGTTAGTGTGTTACATAAAGAACCAGGACTATTCACCTGTTAGTGTGTTACATAAAGAACCAGGACTATTCACCTGTTAGTGTGTTACATAAAGAACCAGGACTATTCACCTGTTAGTGTGTTACATAAAGAACCAGGACTATTCACCTGTTAGTGTGTTACATAAAGAACCAGGACTATTCACCTGTTAGTGTGTTACATAAAGAACCAGGACTATTCACCTGTTAGTGTGTTACATAAAGAACCAGGACTATTCACCTGTTAGTGTGTTACATAAAGAACCAGGACTATTCACCTGTTAGTGTGTTACATAAAGAACCAGGACTATTCACCTGTTAGTGTGTTACATAAAGAACCAGGACTATTCACCTGTTAGTGTGTTACATAAAGAACCAGGACTATTCACCTGTTAGTGTGTTACATAAAGAACCAGGACTATTCACCTGTTAGTGTGTTACATAAAGAACCAGGACTATTCACCTGTTAGTGTGTTACATAAAGAACCAGGACTATTCACCTGTTAGTGTGTTACATAAAGAACCAGGACTATTCACCTGTTAGTGTGTTACATAAAGAACCAGGACTATTCACCTGTTAGTGTGTTACATAAAGAACCAGGACTATTCACCTGTTAGTGTGTTACATAAAGAACCAGGACTATTCACCTGTTAGTGTGTTACATAAAGAACCAGGACTATTCACCTGTTAGTGTGTTACATAAAGAACCAGGACTATTCACCTGTTAGTGTGTTACATAAAGAACCAGGACTATTCACCTGTTAGTGTGTTACATAAAGAACCAGGACTATTCACCTGTTAATTTGTTACATAAAGAACCAGGACTATTCACCTGTTAGTGTGTTACATAAAGAACCAGGACTATTCACCTGTTAGTGTGTTACATAAAGAACCAGGACTATTCACCTGTTAGTGTGTTACATAAAGAACCAGGACTATTCACCTGTTAGTGTGTTACATAAAGAACCAGGACTATTCACCTGTTAGTGTGTTACATAAAGAACCAGGACTATTCACCTGTTAGTGTGTTACATAAAGAACCAGGACTATTCACCTGTTAGTGTGTTACATAAAGAACCAGGACTATTCACCTGTTAGTGTGTTACATAAAGAACCAGGACTATTCACCTGTTAGTGTGTTACATAAAGAACCAGGACTATTCACCTGTTAGTGTGTTACATAAAGAACCAGGACTATTCACCTGTTAGTGTGTTACATAAAGAACCAGGACTGACCATCATCGTTGTTCTCACTGTTGATGTTCTCCTCGTCATCCTCATCATATCTCTTCTCATCAGAACCCTTGTTCCTCGGAGGCCACGTCATCTTGTTTTCCTTCTTCAACCTCCTCCTGGCGTTGGCGAACCAGGTGGACACCTGCGTCAGGGTCATCTTAGTAATGATGGCCAACATGATCTTCTCTCCCTTAGTGGGGTAAGGGTTCTTCCTGTGCTCCTGTAGCCAGGCCTTCAGGGTGCTGGTTGTCTCCCGGGTGGCGTTCTTCCTCCTGGTCCCTCCGTCCATACAGCCATATCTAGTAGTGAAGATGTTGTTACAACAATGTCTCTTTGTAACAGTAGGCCTATATATCTATATATAGGGTCCTGTAGCAGAAGAGAGGCAAGATAACAACTCATTGTGTCCTGTCCATTAGAAATGCATAGTGTTGATTCATCCAGCAGTACACTGCAGCCCAACATACCTCCGGGGAGCTTTTGCAAAAGAATAATGCCCCTATATGAGTGAGCTCAAGCCCTGCTAGGTGAGTAAACACAGGGCAGCGCTAGGCTAGCTGTCTATCCATCTAGAAGGCTGACTGCTAGGTGAGTAAACACAGGGCACCGCTAGGCTAGCTTAGCTGTCTCTCCATCCAGAAGACTGACTGTTAGGTGAGTAAACACAGGGCAGCGCTAAGCTAGCTTAGCTGTCTCTCCATCCAGAAGACTGACTGCTAGGTGAGTAAACACAGGGCACCGCTAAGCTAGCTTAGCTTTCTCTCCATCCAGAAGACTGACTGCTAGGTGAGTAAACACAGGGCACCGCTAAGCTAGCTTAGCTTTCTCTCCATCCAGAAGACTGACTGCTAGGTGAGTAAACACAGGGCACCGCTAGGCTAGCTGTCTCTCCATCCAGAAGACTGACTGCTAGGTGAGTAAACACAGGGCACCGCTAAGCTAGCTTAGCTTTCTCTCCATCCAGAAAACTGACTGTTAGGTGAGTAAACACAGGGCAGCGCTAAGCTAGCTTAGCTTTCTCTCCATCCAGAAGACTGACTGCTAGGTGAGTAAACACAGGGCAGCACTAGGCTAGCTTAGCTGTCTCTCCATTCAGAGACTGACTGCTAGGTGAGTAAACACAGGGCACCGCTAAGCTAGCTTAGCTTTCTATCCATCCAGAAGACTGACTGCTAGGTGAGTAAACACAGGGCAGCGCTAGGCTAGCTTAGCTGTCTCTCCATTCAGAGACTGACTGCTAGGTGAGTAAACACAGGGCACCGCTAGGCTAGCTTAGCTTTCTCTCCACCCAGAAGACTGACTGTTAGGTGAGTAAACACAGGGCACCGCTAGGCTAGCTTAGCTTTCTCTCCACCCAGAAGACTGGGGAAAACAGACTGGAGAATTGTCTGATTGAGTGTAATGATGCAGCCCCAGGTGAAAGGGCCTAAAGCATTAGTGTAATATTCAGCACTCTGGGTTCTCCTTGAGGCTAAGCCCAGGGATATAACTATATCCAACTTCTCTAGTGGAGTTCATGTAAGCCTATTATACACTTCAATAAGAACAGTTTCGAGTTTGGCAACTCATCAACTAATCCTATGAATTTGATCAGGCATGATATTCGAGACCATATGGAAGCCAGTACTGTAATAGACAGGGTTTTTTTTCTAATAGTTGTTAATTTAGAGGTAAGGTGACTCGTGTCAGTGAACACACATATGAAGGATTGGGAAATGGGCTTCCATTTGACAGAACATTATTATGTGTGTAATGTTGCTAACTCATATTGGTACTGTGCAGAGTAGGATCACACAGATAGTACATCATTATATTACCACTATATTATTATTATTATAATGTACAACATTATATTATATTACCCCTATATTATTATTATTATTATTATAATATACAACATTATATTATATTACCACTATATTATTATTATTATTATAATGTACATCATTATATTATATTACCACTATATTATTATTATTATAATATACAACATTATATTATATTACCACTATATTATTATTATTATAATGTACATCATTATATTATATTACCACTATATTATTATTATTATTATTATAATATACAACATTATATTATATTACCACTATATTATTATTATTATTATTATAATATACAACATTATATTATATTACCCCTATATTATTATTATTATTATAATATACAACATTATATTTTATTACCCCTATATTATTATTATTATTATTATTATTATTATTATAATATACAACATTATATTATCCCTATATTATTATTACTATTATGAATATTATTATCATCATTATTATTTGTATTATTATTAATAATACTATTTATTATTATTATGATTGTTATTATTATTACTATGATTGCTATTATTATTACTGTTATCATTATTGTTATTATTATGATTATGATTATTATGGTGAATATTATGATTTCTATGATTATTATTAATATTATTATAATAACCATACCTGTCATATTAGTACTGTGCAAGTGTAAGGTACACAGTTATTATTATTACTATTATATTATTAATATTATTATAGTAACCATACCTGTCGTATTGATAATGTCCCAGAGTGGGGTCAATGGGGTAGTAAGCTGTAGCCTGGGTTATCCCTGCATGCGCGGGCACTGTTGCATCTTTGGTATCGAATGTCCCCTGCAACAAGACAGACTGTCAGTCAGGAAAACGTGACACTATTGACATTAATGGACTGTTATACTTATATATATAATAACATGTATACTGTTTCTTATTAACATGTATACTGTTTCTTATTAACATGTATACTGTTTCTTATTAACATGTATACTGTTTCTTAATAACATGTATACTGTTTCTTATTAACATGTATACTGTTTCTTATTAACATGTATACTGTTTCTTAATAACATGTATACTGTTTCTTAATAACATGTATACTGTTTCTTAATAACATGTATACTGTTTCTTATTAACATGTATACTGTTTCTTATTAACATGTATACTGTTTCTTAATAACATGTATACTGTTTCTTAATAACATGTATATTGTTTCTTATTAACATGTATACTGTTTCTTAATAACATGTATACTGTTTTTAATAATTTCACTCATAAAGTCTAGTGTTCCCATTTCAACACAAACACAATAACAGTAACTAAACATGGTGTTCAATAGCAAAGTCAAGTTATATCTGTGTTATTGTAGGCATTCTAACTAATGAATACAGGGAAACAATGACAGATACATAATCGAGCACACTGCAGTATAAGTTGTAGTAACATTAAAAAAAATCCATTCTTAACATAGGTGTCATATTGCAGTTTACAGTACATATTTTCACCTGACACTTTCACTTGCCAAACTCAACATTTTCATTAAAAGTTGCACTTGGCTATTCAGTCATAGCCTGCAGTTGTTTCACCGTGAAGACAGGTTTTGTGCATCAAGAACAGTCAGACCGTGTGCGTAAAGCGGCGTCCTGTGACTGTAGGCTATATGCTATAGATACAGCTCTGTGACTGTAGGCTATATGCTATATAGATACAGCTCTGTGACTGTAGGCTATATGCTATATAGATACAGCTCTGTGACTGTAGGCTATATGCTATATATATACAGCTCTGTGACTGTAGGCTATATGCTATATATATATACAGCTCTGTGACTGTAGACTATATGCTATATATATACAGCTCTGTGACTGTAGGCTATATGCTATATAGATACAGCTCTGTGACTGTAGGCTATATGCTATATAGATACAGCTCTGTGACTGTAGGCTAAATGCTATATAGATACAGCTCTGTGACTGTAGACTATATGCTATATATACAGCTCTGTGACTGTAGGCTATATGCTATATATACAGCTCTGTGACTGTAGGCTATATGCTATATAGATACAGCTCTGTGACTGTAGGCTATATGCTATATAGATACAACTCTGTGACTGTAGGCTATATGCTATATAGATACAGCTCTGTGACTGTAGGCTGTATGCTATATATATACAGCTCTGTGACTGTAGGCTATATGCTATATAGATACAGCTCTGTGACTGTAGGCTATATGCTATATAGATACAGCTCTGTGACTGTAGGCTATATGCTATATATATACAGCTCTGTGACTGTAGGCTATATGCTATATATATACAGCTCTGTGACTGTAGGCTATATATAGATACAGCTCTGTGACTGTAGGCTATATGCTATATAGATACAGCTCTGTGACTATAGGTTACATGCTATAGATACAGCGTCACTGCCATAGAGAGATGAGTAGAATTATTACGATATCATACTATATTATAGTAACCATACCAGCGAGTAGAAAGCGGACGCGTCGGTTCCATAAGTAACGTAATTTCCATAGCCTTGACTCCCGGTGTACGGGTTCCCATACATCCCCAGAGCAGCTGCGGAGCTCAGCTCGTGCCTGGCGGTGGCCAACAACCGGCTCTCGTACACTGGGCAGTAGACCGGCGTCTGGGCGGAGGCGGTCACCCTGGAGTCAGCGCTGCTTCTGCCGCTTGACTCGCAGCAAGTTGTCAAAGAGTTGGTTGTCACGAGGAACTGAAATGCAAGAACATAACAATTTATTTACAACGTACAGTGGGCAATTTTATTAAAGAATACCGTGAATGAGTGGTATTGATGTTTAGGCTAATTGCAAAACAACCCTTTATAATTCAAATATGTAAAATGTTTCCAGATCCCCAAAAGACATGTTATGGATGATTGCCAAAAAGACACCAGTTGGGTTTTCTATCCAGCCCCCGACACAACAGCACCGCACGTCCACAAAACAGGTCGGCATGTGGGATATCAGATGAAAAACATGGCACACGTTCCGAGGTTATTATCTGGCAAAAATCACTTCACGATAGGTCGGACTGCGCCTGGTCCTGGTTACCCTCCTTACCGTTACCGTTCAAAGAGCAGGTATCACGAGCCCTTCACGGTAACATAATACAATTCCGATACAGTGCATTAAAGATACAATGCTGTCTCCTTTCTTGTTGAAAGTGAATCACATGATCAACATTTAATCAATGTAAGAATCAATAGTGATGAAATCTGACCGAATATTCAGTTGATAAGCGAAGAAGGTAACTTACTTGTGGTGCAGACGAGTAGGGATATCCGAATTGTGGATATGACATTGTGGAGAGGTCCCAATATGCGGAGATAAAGCGAGCCTTCAGGTCTCCTCGCTATAGTAACGTAGCCTTGCACTGTTTCAATGTACCAATTGATTGGTAAGCACAGGCAGTAGGGCTGGAGGCTTATAGGGCGAGCCACACTACCATGTTTAATTTGTTAAAATGCCCCCAAAAACGACTCTCCAAAATGCGCCCTCTCTTTTCCCCTGGTCTTTTTAACTCTTCTAATGTGCAAATGAATTAAGACAGTGAAATATATTTGTCCAGATTGATGACTTTGATGTCAGAAATACATATTTTGCTTTATATAAAAAAAAGAAAGTATTATAAAACACGTCCGCCCAGATGCAGGTTGTTTTAAACACCAGTGCCTCTGACGTCAGAAGAAGCCACTCAGTCTAGACTGAAACTTCAACGCGCATTTCTGGGGAGAAACATCGAACCAGTAATAGGGAGCGGGACAAAGACTTGGTGACATTTAACCGGATTGAAATTCAATCAATCAATGAACCCATGATTTTAAATATACCATTTCTTATCTCGATGTATATCTAATAGGTGCAATTAAACATGTGAACCAGGAGGAACATGTCTGATTGTAATTATAATTAATCCCGTTAGTAATTATATAGCCCATTAATAAACATATACATATGGAGACTATTTCAATGTGGATAGTTCACCAAACAAACACGGGAGATTTGTAGTATTTTAACATCTTTGCCAATAATACAAATAAATCTAGTGAACTTTAACGTGTTATTTGATCTCATCATGGCCCCATCTTCACTTGGTTCCCTTGAGATTTGGTCATTATTTGGATGACACCAATTAACATTGATTACGATAAATACCACTGCAATTACGTTCAACTTCATCTTCATAAAACGTTCAAATGTACGTTCAATCTCTGAAGAAGAAGAAAAATGGTATCACACTTCCACAATTTCCCTCTCGTGTTATTCTCCTCTTGGCAAAATGACAGAGTCGGAGTTTGCTCTCCGTTAATTTCCCAGCCTAAAGCTCGAAGTCGTTTCTCCAATAACTTTAATGTGTGGAGTGTCAGCGGGCTGGGTGTGTGATGTGGGTCTGGTTCTACTTTAAGGCCGGGCTGGGTCTGCTCTGGGGCCGGGCTGGGTCTGCTCTGGGGCCGGGCTGGGTCTGCTCTGGGGCCGGGCTGGGTCTGCTCTGGGGCCGGGCTGGGTCTGCTCTGGGGCCGGGTTGGGTCTGGGTCTCAGCTGGGTGGGGCAGCGGACAGAGACGGGTTCCATGGTGTGCTGACTTGCTTAGAGAAGCCTGGGTTCAGACATGTGAATAGCCCGCGGGGTCACACTCAAATTAATGATGATGTTCTCCTCTGTTCCCAGCTGGAACGCCAAGCCCTGGGTGACAGCTCGAGAAGGGTGATGGATGGCTACCTCGAGACCCGCCAACACAATATCATAGGCTACCCACAGCATAATTACCGCGCATCTACAGATGAAAGAACCTGTGCTCAAATTAAGTTAAGACTGTATGAGGCAAGTTTCTTGTAGAGTTTATAAACAGAGCGTTCTGTCGATCAATTGAATTAGTGTGACACCTCCTCAGACCAAAACAGTCACATTTAACATTTACCGGGAACATGAGCGTCAGGTCAGAGGACGACACCGACCTGACAGGACTTTTCATTTGCATTAAACTGTAAATGACACCAGAAGCCACACTTAATTATTCAAACTTAATTATTCAAACATAATTATTCAAACATAATTATTCAAACTTTTTTGGCGGCGTTTAATAAAAAACAAAGTCATTGTTCAAATTCATTACAAAATACATTTGAATCTCAACGAAATCAACTGGATAAAACAAGCCAAGACTAAATACATATTAAACAAAATATTGGGCTTTAGGTCATTTTGGGGCAAATTTTACATCACTTGGTTTTGACGACATGTTTCCGTTGATTTGAGAAACTGGAGGTTTTTGGACACACACACACACACACACACACACACACACACACACACACACACACACACACACACACACACACACACACACACCTGGGGGTTCTTTCAAATTAATCTACCTTTGCCCTCATTGATATTTTAGTTTTCCAATTTTTTATTACGAATAATGACATCTAAAACTAACCTCGTTTTTGTGATTTCATAACCCATACTGTTTGCTTGGATATTATAGTAAAATCTATTTAACCACATTAGATCATCTAAAACCTGGGCTTTGCTGTACTCATGTGTTCCACAATGGAAAAGACAGGGACGTTTTGATGGACGTGTGCAGTAAACTGTATTGTCCAGGCGGCCTCTCCGTATCCATTTTCATTATCCTGCTTGTGTTATCACGTCCCTATGAAATATTTAGATGACCCAGTATATCCTTTTAGACCGGAATGAAGGCTGCTCAGAGGTTCATTCTGGTTTAGCGTTTAAAAAAGACAGCGCTCTTCTGTGACAGACGGCGTCCATTTAATGTAGAGCGGTATATGATTGTTATGAAGTGTACTTTAATGTACAACAATATGGTAACAGGCCTATTGGATGTACTGTATGTGAGGTTGGTTGGCAGTAGTTCATTGGAGTTTAAATGTAAATGATAATAGATCATTATCTATCAGTCTTATCATAAAGTGAATAATGGCTTTAATCTTACTATATAAATGAAGACAGATAAACGTATCTTATTTCGACAGCATCCATCACTCAGGACTCGCATTAATCACCTGAACTGCCTTCTCTGGAATTAATGGATTAGCGTTTATACAGTTTGTCATATCTGTTTTACTCTTAAATAAAACAATGCATATAAATAACATGTCATAATATTTATCTGCAAATTTGCGATGTTTCTGAGGGGGGGAAAAACGTTTATTTTTTGTCAACTTGGACTCAATGCTCTTATAAATGTATGCATTTGAGTGGATAGGTCTGTATATCCCGAGAGAGTGGACCTATCGTTGCGCTACTGTAATAATTGTTGAGTCTTGTTAAATGCATCGTTAACTTGAGTTTCCAGTTTCTATAACATTCAATTCATAAACCTGTCACTTGATAATTTCTCTGGTTGATTAATGACGCAGCCAGAACACTGGGAGAGCAGCGCAGTACAGGAGAACCTCGCTTCAACACCACTTCCCACTAGTGAGACTGACTGTCAAACAATTTACAAAATGTTAATGTCGCCATGAAAGTCTCTGTATCATGGAATTATTATACATATTGGAGAAGAAAAAAAAGATACCAAGATGCTCCTTTTATGAGGATAGATTGCAATTTACAGTAACATTCGTATATTCTTCGGACCAATAAAGGTTAAACATTTAATTGGATCTCAATATGTCAATTAATCCAGGCAGGCCACCGGTGGTACAAGTCAGTATTCGTTAGCCATCCATGTTCTGAAGACGGGAGATGACGTGGAAAACCGGTAACTTGGGGCAACAGTTAGTGCTATTAGTCTTAAAACTGGTTTGTGGAGGCAGTGGCGGATGTGTGTGAGCATCTGGTTCTAGCTGAAGGTTGCGTGTTCGAATCCAGCGATACAACGTTATTTTTTATATTTTAGTTTTAAGCCTCAAACCTGAACCCTTACTTTAACCATTGAGTTAATGCCTAACCTAAAGAATTCGGAGTTAATGCCTAACCTAAAGAATTCGGAGTTAATGCCCAACCTAAAGAATTCGGAGTTAATGCCCAACCTAAAGAATTCGGAGTAATGCCCAACCTTAAGAATTCGGAGTTAATGCCCAACCTAAAGAATTCGGAGTTAATGCCTAACCTAAAGAATTCGGAGTTAATGCCCAACCTTAAGAATTCGGAGTAATGCCCAACCTTAAGAATTCGGAGTTAATGCCCAACCTAAAGAATTCGGAGTTAATGCCCAACCTAAAGAATTCGGAGTTAATGCCCAACCTTAAGAATTCGGAGTTAATGCCCAACCTAAAGAATTCGGAGTTAATGCCCAACCTAAAGAATTCGGAGTTAATGCCCAACCTAAAGAATTCGGAGTTAATGCCCAACCTAAAGAATTCGGAGTTATTGCCCAACCTAAAGAATTCGGAGTTAATGCCCAACCTAAAGAATTCGGAGTTGTGCCTAACCGTATCATTGGAATGACACAGAAAAGAAACCAAACACTTCGACATTTGATGTTTGGAACAACTTCGACATTTTATTAACATCTAATTCTGATGTGAGACTGAGAGCTTGTTGAATTAATCATACATTGTAATGCAATAAATGTATGCAACACTTAATTATAAAGTCTTTCACTTGTATTAGTCTTGTAGATGCATACACGTTTGAATAAGGGTCTGTTATGACTACGCTTTGGTGTAGAAACAACTCTATGACTCAGTCTGAAATGAATAAGATATTTTGTGTCTAATTTCACAGCAGTCCTCTTGAGTTTGTAGCTGAGCTGCCTGGGCCTTACTGAAGTAGCTAGAGGTGTTGAGGGACATCACACATTCATTAAATCAGTTTCAGTGGCTTCAGACCTAACCCTAATGTAAAGCTAAATAACTATTCTGAGACCTAACCCTAATGTAAAGCTAAATGACTATTCTGAGACCTAACCCTAATGTAAAGCTAAATGACTATTCTGAGACCTAACCCTAATGTAAAGCTAAATGACTATCCTGAGATCTAACCCTAATGTAAAGCTAAATGACTATTCTGAGACCTAACCCTAATGTAAAGCTAAATTACTTCTGAGATCTAACCCTAATGTAAAGCTAAATGACTATTCTGAGACCTAACCCTAATGTAAAGCTAAATGACTATTCTGAGACCTAACCCTAATGTAAAGCTAAATTACTTCTGAGATCTAACCCTAATGTAAAGCTAAATGACTATTCTGAGACCTAACCCTAATGTAAAGCTAAATGACTTCTGAGACCTAACCCTAATGTAAAGCTAAATGACTATCCTGAGATCTAACCCTAATGTAAAGCTAAATGACTATTCTGAGACCTAACCCTAATGTAAAGCTAAATGACTTCTGAGACCTAACCCTAATGTAAAGCTAAATGACTTCTGAGACCTAACCCTAATGTAAAGCTAAATGACTTCTGAGATCTAACCCTAATGTAAAGCTAAATGACTTCTGAGACCTAACCCTAATGTAAAGCTAAATGACTTCTGAGGCCTAACCCTAATGTAAAGCTAAATGACTATTCTGAGACCTAACCCTAATGTAAAGCTAAATGACTATTCTGAGACCTAACCCTAATGTAAAGCTAAATGACTATTCTGAGGCCTAACCCTAATGTAAAGCTAAATGACTTCTGAGACCTAACCCTAATGTAAAGCTAAATGACTTCTGAGACCTAACCCTAATGTAAAGCTAAATGACTATTCTGAGACCTAACCCTAATGTAAAGCTAAATGACTTCTGAGATCTAACCCTAATGTAAAGCTAAATGACTATTCTGAGACCTAACCCTAATGTAAAGCTAAATGACTTCTGAGACCTAACCCTAATGTAAAGCTAAATGACTATTCTGAGACCTAACCCTAATGTAAAGCTAAATGACTATTCTGAGACCTAACCCTAATGTAAAGCTAAATGACTATCCTGAGATCTAACCCTAATGTAAAGCTAAATGACTATTCTGAGACCTAACCCTAATGTAAAGCTAAATGACTATTCTGAGACCTAACCCTAATGTAAAGCTAAATGACTATCCTGAGATCTAACCCTAATGTAAAGCTAAATGACTATTCTGAGATCTAACCCTAATGTAAAGCTAAATGACTATTCTGAGATCTAACCCTAATGTAAAGCTAAATGACTATTCTGAGGCCTAACCCTAATGTATAGCTAAATGACTATTCTGAGACCTAACTCGAACATATGACTATTCTATGAAGATGCAGAGCTGAGCTGAATGTTAGAGGACAGGTGCAGTGGAAGGTTTGTACTCTGACAGTGTTAGCACTAATACCCTGGAGCTGGTCCCAGGCTGGTCTATGGTAGGGCTGGTCTATGGTAGGGCTGGTCTATGGTAGGGCTGGTCTATGGTAGGGCTGGTCTATGGTAGGGCTGTCTCTCTGCTGTCTCAGTGCTGCCTCAGTGCTGTCTCATGGTCTCGGGTCAAACAGAACAGAACAGGCTATCCAAGGTTAGAAATTCTGCTTGTCTGGTAAAACATTAGCCTGTGTAGTCTCTATGACCAAATTAAATATTGATCTCTTTATGACCAAATGGAATATTGATGGAATATTGATCTAAACGTTACTGTTTATTTCACTGTCACAGTGCAGGTGTTTGATGCAGTTTTGATAGTGCAGTTTCTTATGGATTTCATGTAAGTACTCAATCTCTAGATACAGTATATGTATAAACAATGTGTAAATGCATCAATGAACCTTCTTCAAAAGCTACATATACCAATGAATCTTTCTCCTCTTCAAACACCCAGCAGGCATGTTGTCTGAATAGGACCCCTCAACCCCCCAGGCTGACTGGTAAACTGTCCCCAAGCCTCAGCCCCCCAGGCTGACTGGTAAACTGGCCCCAAGCCCCTCAGCCCCCCAGGCTGACTGGTAAACTTGCCCCAAGCCTCAGCCCTCCAGGCTGACTGGTAAACTGGCCCCAGGCCTCAGTCCCCCAGGCTGACTGGTAAACTGACCCCAAGCCTCAGCCCCCCAGGCTGACTGGTAAACTGACCCCAAGCCTCAGGCCCCCAGGCTGACTGGTAAACTGACCCCAAGCCTCAACCCCCCAGGCTGACTGGTAAACTGACCCCAAGCCTCAGGCCCCCAGGCTGACTGGTAAACTGGCCCCAAGCCTCAGGCCCCCAGGCTGACTGGTAAACTGACCCCAAGCCTCAGCCCCCCAGGCTGACTGGTAAACTGGCCCCAAGCCTCAGGCCCCCAGGCTGACTGGTAAACTGGCCCCAAGCCTCAACCCCCCAGGCTGACTGGTAAACTGGCCCCAAGCCTCAACCCCCCAGGCTGACTGGTAAACTGGCCCCAAGCCTCAACCCCCCAGGCTGACTGGTAAACTGGCCCCAAGCCTCAGGCCCCCAGGCTGACTGGTAAACTGACCCCAAGCCTCAGGCCCCCAGGCTGACTGGTAAACTGACCCCAAGCCTCAGGCCCCCAGGCTGACTGGTAAACTGACCCCAAGCCTCAGGCCCCCAGGCTGACTGGTAAACTGGCAGGTGTTGGAAACAGCACATTCCAACTTTTCACAGTTAGCTACCAGAGGTTGGGGGGCTGAATGTATTGTAGTAAAGAAACAAACATGGATGTTTAATTAACAGCCTAATAGATCCAAGTGAATAACAGGAAACAATCAGTATATACATTCACTTATCCAGAGTGACTTACAGTTAGTGCATTCATCTTAATATAGCTAGGTGGGACAACAACTCTCAGTCATAGTAAGTGCATTTTCCATCAAAGCAAAGTGAGAGCCAGTAAGGGGAAGAAGGGGGGATTGAATTAGTGAGAGCTAGTAAGGGGAAGAGTGGGGATTGAATTAGTGAGAGATAGTAAGGAGAAGAGGGGGGATGAATTAGTGAGAGATAGTAAGGGGCAGAGGGGGGATTGAATTAGTGAGAGATAGTAAGGGGAAGAGGGGGATTGAACTAGTGAGAGATAGTAAGGGGAAAAGGGGGGATTGAATTAGTGAGAGATAGTAAGGAGAAGAGGGGGGATTGAATTAGTGAGAGATAGTAAGGGGCAGAGGGGGGATTGAATTAGTGAGAGATAGTAAGGGGAAGAGGGGGGATTGAATTAGTGAGAGATAGTAAGGGGCAGAGGGGGGATTGAACTAGTGAGAGATAGTAAGGGGAAAAGGGGGGATTGAATTAGTGAGAGATAGTAAGGAGAAGAGGGGGATGAATTAGTGAGAGATAGTAAGGGGCAGAGGGGGATTGAATTAGTGAGAGATAGTAAGGGGAAGAGGGGGATTGAACTAGTGAGAGATAGTAAGGGGAAAAGGGGGGATTGAATTAGTGAGAGATAGTAAGGAGAAGAGGGGGGATTGAATTAGTGAGAGATAGTAAGGGGCAGAGGGGGGGATTGAATTAGTGAGAGATAGTAAGGGGCAGAGGGGGGATTGAATTAGTGAGAGATAGTAAGGGGAAGAGTGGGGATTGAATTAGTGAAAGCTAGTAAGGAGAAGAGGGGGATTGAATTAGTGAGAGATAGTAAGGGGAAGAGGGGGTGTCTCATTGGTCTCATTCCGACGACAGCCGTTACAGAACTAACCGCCACCAAAGGACCAAGCAGCGTGGTCAGGACGAATGGACCTGAGAAGAAATCCTAGATGGGAAAGGACCCTGGAGGCAGGCCGGGGAGTATCGCCGTCCGAAGGAGATAGAAGCAGCGATAGCAGAACGGCGACGTTACGAGGAATTAGCACGGCATCAACGGAAGCCCGAGAGGCAGCAAAAAAAAAAAAGTGGGGTGGGTAACACACACACGGGGAGATTGGTGGAGTCAGGGTTGAGACAGGAGCCAACTCCTCGTGCTTACCGTGGGGGGGGCACACGGGGAGATTGGTGGAGTCAGGGTTGAGACAGGAGCCAACTCCTCGTGCTTACCGTGGGGAGCGTGTGACCAGTCAGGCACCGTGTTATGCGGTGATGCGCACCATATCTCCGGTGCGCGTTCACAGCCCGGTGCGCTCGTTGCCTGCGCCCCGCATTTGCCGGGCTAAAGTGAGCATAGAGCCAGGACGGGTTGTGCCAGCCCTACGCTCCAGACCTCCAGTGCGCCTCCACGGCCCAGTATATCCTGTGCTAGCTCCGCGCACCCGGTCTCCAGCGACGGTCCCCAGTCAGGAGCCTCTAGCGACAGTCCACAGTCCAGAGCCTCCAGCGACAGTCCACAGTCCAGAGCCTCCAGCGACGGTCTGCAGTCCAGAGCCTCCAGCGACGGTCCGCAGTCCAGAACCTCCAGCGACGGTCCGCAGTCCAGAGCCTCCAGCAACGGTCCGCAGTCCAGAGCCTCCAGCGACGGTCCGCAGTCCAGAGCCTCCAGCGACGGTCCGCAGTCCAGAGCCTCCAGCGACGGTCCCCAGTCAGGAGCCTCCAGCGACGGTCCCCAGTCAGGAGCCTCCAGCAACGGTCCGCAGTCCAGAGCCTCCAGCGACCGTCCCCAGTCCAGAGCCTCCAGCGACGGTCCGCAGTCCAGAGCCTCCAGCGACGGTCCGCAGTCCAGAGCCTCCAGCGACGGTCCCCAGTCAGGAGCCTCCAGCAACGGTCCGCAGTCCAGAGCCTCCAGCGACGGTCCGCAGTCCAGAGTCTCCAGCGACGGTCCCCAGTCCAGAGCCTCCAGCGACGGTCCGCAGTCCAGAGTCTCCAGCGACGGTCCGCAGTCCAGAGCCTCAAGCGGGGGTTCCCAGTTCGGAGCCTCCGGCGATGATCCATGGTCCAGTTCCTCCGGCGACGATCCACGGTCCTGTTACACAAAAGCAGAGAGATCAGCGGGGCGGAGCAGGGCTATGCCCCAAACCGGAGCCGCCACCAAGGGTAGATGCCCACCCGGACCCTCCCCTATAGGTTCAGGTTTGCGGCCCGGGAGTCCGCACCTTTGGGGGGGTACTGTCACGCCCTGACCTTAGAGAGCCGTTTTATTTCTCTATTTGGTTAGGTCAGGGTGTGATGTGGGGTGGGCATTCTATGTTGTCTATTTCTTTGTTTTTGGCCGAGTATGGTTCCTAAACAGACGCAGCTATCTATGGTTGTCTCTGATTGGGGACCATACTTAGGCAGCTATCTATCGTTGTCTCTGATTGGGAACCATACTTAGGCAGCTATCTATGGTTGTCTCTGATTGGGAACCATACTTAGGCAGCTATCTATGGTTGTCTCTGATTGGGAACCATACTTAGGCAGCTATCTATGGTTGTCTCTGATTGGGAACCATACTTAGGCAGCTATCTATGGTTGTCTCTGATTGGGAACCATACTTAGGCAGCTATCTATGGTTGTTTCTGATTGGGAACCATACTTAGGCAGCTATCTATGGTTGTCTCTGATTGGGAACCATACTTAGGCAACTATCTATGGTTGTCTCTGATTGGGAACCATACTTAGGCAGCTATCTATGGTTGTCTCTGATTGGGAACCATACTTAGGCAGCTATCTATGGTTGTCTCTGATTGGGAACCATACTTAGGCAGCTATCTATGGTTGTCTCTGATTGGGAACCATACTTAGGCAGCTATCTATGGTTGTCTCTGATTGGGAACCATACTTAGGCAGCTGTCTATGGTTGTCTCTGATTGGGAACCATACTTAGGCAGCTATCTATGGTTGTCTCTGATTGGGAACCATACTTAGGCAGCTATCTATGGTTGTCTCTGATTGGGAACCATACTTAGGCAGCTGTCTATGGTTGTCTCTGATTGGGAACCATACTTAGGCAGCTATCTATGGTTGTCTCTGATTGGGAACCATACTTAGGCAGCTATCTATCGTTGTCTCTGATTGGGAACCATACTTAGGCAGCTATCTATGGTTGTCTCTGATTGGGAACCATACTTAGGCAGCTATCTATGGTTGTCTCTGATTGGGAACCATACTTAGGCAGCTATCTATGGTTGTCTCTGATTGGGAACCATACTTAGGCAGCTGTCTATGGTTGTCTCTGATTGGGAACCATACTTAGGCAGCTATCTATGGTTGTCTCTGATTGGGAACCATACTTAGGCAGCTATCTATGGTTGTCTCTGATTGGGAACCATACTTAGGCAGCTGTCTATGGTTGTCTCTGATTGGGAACCATACTTAGGCAGCTATCTATGGTTGTCTCTGATTGGGAACCATACTTAGGCAGCTATCTATCGTTGTCTCTGATTGGGAACCATACTTAGGCAGCTATCTATGGTTGTCTCTGATTGGGAACCATACTTAGGCAGCTATCTATGGTTGTCTCTGATTGGGAACCATACTTAGGCAGCTATCTATGGTTGTCTCTGATTGGGAACCATACTTAGGCAGCTATCTATGGTTGTCTCTGATTGGGAACCATACTTAGGCAGCTATCTATGGTTGTCTCTGATTGGGAACCATACTTAGGCAGCTATCTATGGTTGTCTCTGATTGGGAACCATACTTAGGCAGCTATCTATGGTTGTCTCTGATTGGGAACCATACTCAGGCAGCTATCTATGGTTGTCTCTGATTGGGAACCATACTTAGGCAGCTATCTATGGTTGTCTCTGATTGGGAACCATACTTAGGCAGCTATCTATGGTTGTCTCTGATTGGGAACCATACTCAGGCAGCCTTTTCCCTCCTGTGTTTTGTGTTGTTTTCTGTTTCGTATCTTACCTGACAGAACTGTGCGCTTTCGTTTCATTTTTGTTTGAGTGTTTTTGGTGAAAATAAAACATCATGAACACTTTCCACGCTGCGCTTTGGTCTCATTCCGACGACGGCCGTTACAACTCGTAAAAGACCAAGTGTACTACTTGTGTGAAAAGTTTTAAACTAAATGTATTTGAGTCTTTACCAACATTTGCAACTTGATTCTGATAATTGTCTGTACAAGACAGTTCATCTTATAATAGTTGTTTGCTATGTGTTTTCCAGTTTCTTTAAATACTTTGCAAATGCAACTTATTTGTAAGTGAGAACTGAAACGGTCTATTCATTGCTTTTCCATAGACGCTCTTATCCAGAGCACCTTACAGTAGTGATTGCGTTCATTTTCATACAGGTCCCCCAACAACTAAAGTATCACATGCGCCGTGCTCGACCAACTGAGCCACATCATCACAAACCACTTGATGTCTCAATGTACTCAGTTCCTGTATTGGTCAGTGTTGTTCTTCAATGTACTCAGTTCCTGTATTGGTCAGTGTTGTTCTTCAATGTACTCAGTTCCTGTATTGGTCAGTGTTGTTCTTCAATGTACTCAGTTCCTGTATTGGTCAGTGTTGTTCTTCAATGTACTCAGTTCCTGTATTGGTCAGTGTTGTTCTTCAATGTACTCAGTTCCTGTATTGGTCAGTGTTGTTCTTCAATGTACTCAGTTCCTGTATTGGTCAGTGTTGTTCTTCAAGGTGATAGAAGTCAACAGCAGGGATCAACAACTAGATCCAGCCGCGGGCCCATTGTTTCCTGAGCGGCTGGTTGGGTGTAATGAATACTCAGGGAGGAAAAAGGTGTCGATTCACGCGCGTACGATCACGTGTCTCTCTGATATACGTGGGAATATTTGCGAACAGACTTCATAAATAAAAATCACTTGGAGCTGTTTTCCTGGTGTTTTTACAGCCTTTTATGTAAAAACAATAAAAACCTAGATGACCAGCCGATGTACAATACAGTCATTCGTTTTTTACATTAGGTGGTTTGTAAGGATGGTAAATCAATACTGCACAAAAAGTGATTGTTTTTAAGTTATTTGATCAAGAAAAAATATTTAATGAGGTTGTTTTGTGTCTTTGCCGATAACTTTGCACCTTTTGATGTAAATGTTTGACACAGGGTTTTGGTATAATGCAGAGGAGAGGTAGGGAAGCAGGTATAATGTAGAGGAGAAGAGGTAGGGAAGCAGGCATAATGTAGAGGAGAAGAGGTAGGGAAGCAGGCATAATGTAGAGGAGAAGAGGTAGGGAAGCAGGCATAATGTAGAGGAGAAGAGGTAGGGAAGCAGGCATAATGTATAGGAGAAGAGGTAGGGAAGAAGGCATCATGTAGAGGAGAAGAGGTAGGGAAGCAGGCATCATGTAGAGAAGAAGAGGTAGGGAAGCAGGCATAATGTAGAGGATAATAGATAGGGAAGCAGGCATAATGTAGAGAAGAAGAGGTAGGGAAGCAGGCATCATGTAGAGGAGAATAGATAGGGAAGCAGGCATAATGTAGAGGAGAATAGATAGGGAAGCAGGCATAATGTATCCTCTATTGACAGACTGTAAAGGGGGAGATGGCCGGTTGAAGAATTATATTCTGCTTATAGCTGCTCGAGGTACTGACTCGTTCCCTGGCTGCTTTTATGCAGAAATTACCAAAATGGAGAGCTACAAAAAGAAACTACATGTTAATAGATTAACATTTTAAATGTGTAATACTTTCAGGTCAGAATATTCAAATGCTTGGTTGTTCTCTGTCTCTGTGATTGAAGGAACTTGTGATTGGGTTTCCACATCATGCCTCCATCTCATCCTCAGGCCGAACCACTGTCATATTAACATGGCTCTGTCATTAAAGCAGACCTTCTCCTGGTTTAGCGCTAAAATAAGATGCAGAATGAGACAATAAAGTGCATTTGTGTTCAGTAGGTGCATTATGAATAAATAATTGTAAGTGCCTGGGCTACATCTTCCGGGATAATCACAAACTCACCCACTCACAGTGTATCTCCCGCATTATGGGGAGGAATATGGAATCAGGACTTTATAATGCAGCTGATGGAAGGAGAAACACGCTGTCTGTCTGCGGCTCTATTTCTAGACAAAGGAAAGAGAGAGGGAGACTTTGTGTTCAGTGGGAGAGACAGGGTTTAAAGTTGGACTGTACTGTAGGTAGGAAGGTTTTAGTTCTGTCCTGTCTTGTTTTGTCCTGTCCTGTCCCGTACTGTACTGTAGATAGGAATGATTTAGGTCTGTCCTGCCCTGTCCTGTCCTGTCCTGTCCTGTCCTGCCCTGTCCTGTCCTGCCCTGTCCTGTCCTGTCCCGTACTGTACTGTAGATAGGAATGATTTAGGTCTGTCCTGCCCTGTCCTGTCCTGTCCTGTCCTGCCCTGTCCTGTCCTGTCCCGTACTGTACTGTAGATAGGAATGATTTAGGTCCATCCTGTCCTGTCCCGTACTGTACTGTAGATACGAATGATTTAGTTCAGTCCTGTCCTGTCCTGTCCTGCACTGTCCTGTCCCGTACTGTACTGTAGATACGAATGATTTAGTTCTGTCCTGTCCTGTCCTGTCCCGTACTGTACTGTAGATAGGAATGATTTAGTTCTGTCCTGTCCTGTCCTGTCCTGTCCTGTCCCGTACTGTACTGTAGATAGGAATGATTTAGTTCAGTCCTGTCTTGTGCTGTCCTGTACTGTAGATAGGAATGCTTTAGGTCCATCCTGTCTTGTCCTGTACTGTAGATAGGATTGTTTTAGGTCCATCCTGTCCTGTCCCGTACTGTACTGTAGATAGGAATGTTTTAGTTCAGTCCTGTCTTGTGCTGTCCTGTACTGTAGATAGGAATGCTTTAGGTCCATCCTGTCTTGTCCTGTACTGTAGATAGGATTGTTTTAGGTCTATCCTGTCCTATCCTGTCCTGTCCTGTCCTGTCCTGTCCTGTTTTGTCCTGTCCTGTCCCGTACTGTACTGTAGATAGGAATGTTTTAGTTCTGTCCTGTCTTGTTTTGTCCTGTACTGAACTGTACTATACTGTAGATAGGAAGGTTGTAGCTCTATCCTGTCTGGTTCTGTCTTGTACTGTAGATTGGAAGGTTTGGGGCTGGGGTTTACAGGCCCTGGATGGCACCCGGCTGGTCTGTGTATGTGGCTCTACTGCATGGCTGCTCCTGGCTGGCGTTCGTTTTGATCCATGGTGGAGTTGGGTGGATGCTGAGTCTGTTTGGGTACATGCTTGGGTTCACTGGATGCTGATTGGTTAGATAGATGTCTGGGTGGATGCTGAGTCTGTTTGGGTACATGCTTGGGTTCACTGGATGCTGATTGGTTAGATAGATGTCTGGGTGGATGCTGAGTCTGTTTGGGTACATGCTTGGGTTCACTGGATGCTGATTGGTTAGATAGATGTCTGGGTGGATGCTGAGTCTGTTTGGGTACATGCTTGGGTTCACTGGATGCTGATTGGTTAGATGGATGTTTGGGTGGATGCTGAGTCTGTTTGGGTGGATGCTGAGTCTGTTTGGGTGGATGCTGAGTCTGTTTGGGTGGATGCTGAGTCTGTTTGGGTGGATGCTGAGTCTGTTTGGGTACATGCTTGGGTTCACTGGATACTGGTTGGTTAGATGGATGTCTGGGTGGATGCTGATTGGTTAGATGGATGTCTGGGTGGATGCTGGTTGGTTAGATGGATGTCTGGGTGGATGCTGATTGGTTAGATGGATGTCTGGGTGGATGCTGGTTGGTTAGATGGATGTCTGGGTGGATGCTGATTGGTTAGATAGATGTCTGGGTGGATGCTGATTGGTTAGATAGATGTTTGGGTGGATGCTGATTGGGCAGTTCGGTTATGGATGTTGTTCTTTGGTTGTGTGGCTGTCTGGAAGGCAACATGAACAATGTGAAGTGATACATTTCATCGACCTGTCTAGTGATGGCCCTGCTGTGGTCTGTCTAGTGATGGCCCTGCTGTAGTCTGTCTAGTGATGGCCCTGCTGTGGTCTGTCTAGTGATGGCCCTGCTGTGGTCTGTCTAGTGATGGCCCTGCTGTGGTCTGTCTAGTGATGGCCCTGCTGTGGTCTGTCTAGTGATGGCCCTGCTGTAGTCTGTCTAGTGATGGCCCTGCTGTAGTCTGTCTAGTGATGGCCCTGCTGTGGTCTGTCTAGTGATGGCCCTGCTGTGGTCTGTCTAGTGATGGCCCTGCTGTGGTCTGTCTAGTGATGGCCCTGCTGCTGTCTGTCTAGTGATGGCCCTGCTGTGGTCTGTCTAGTGATGGCCCTGCTGTGGTCTGTCTAGTGATGGCCCTGCTGTGGTCTGTCTAGTGATGGCCCTGCTGTGGTCTGTCTAGTGATGGCCCTGCTGTGGTCTGTCTAGTGATGGCCCTGCTGTAGTCTGTCTAGTGATGGCCCTGCTGTGGTCTGTCTAGTGATGGCCCTGCTGTGGTCTGTCTAGTGATGGCCCTGCTGTGGTCTGTCTAGTGATGGCCCTGCTGTGGTATGATTATTTATTTGATTTGCGCGCCCTCCAGTTTCATCGGAAGTTGTCCTGCTAGCGGGGCCCCTAGCCTTTAGGTAATGGCTTGTAGTCAGCATTTCACGGTAAGCTCTACAGCTGTTGTATTCAGCATTTCACGGTAAGCTCTACAGCTGTTGTATTCAGCATTTCACGGTAAGCTCTACAGCTGTTGTATTCAGCATTTCACGGTAAGCTCTACAGCTGTTGTATTCAGCATTTCACGGTAAGCTCTACAGCTGTTGTATTCAGCATTTCACGGTAAGCTCTACAGCTGTTGTATTCAGCATTTCACGGTAAGCTCTCCAGCTGTTGTATTCAGCATTTCACGGTAAGCTCTACAGCTGTTGTATTCAGCATTTCACGGTAAGCTCTACAGCTGTTGTATTCAGCATTTCACGGTAAGCTCTACAGCTGTTGTATTCAGCATTTCACGGTAAGCTCTACAGCTGTTGTATTCAGCATTTCACGGTAAGCTCTACAGCTGTTGTATTCAGCATTTCACGGTAAGCTCTACAGCTGTTGTATTCAGCCTCCCAGACCTGGGCTAAAACATCCGCCAACTCCTGGACAGTGTGTGGTGCAACGTGGCGTTGGTGGATGGAGCGAGACATGATGTCCCAGATGTGCTCAATTGGATTCAGGTCTGGGGAACGGGCGGGCCAGTCCATAGCATCAATGCCTTCCTCTTGCAGGAACTGCTGACACACTCCAGCCACATGAGGTTTAGCATTGTCTTGCATTAGGAGGAACCCAGGGCCAACCGCACCAGCATATGGTCTCACAAGGGGTCTGAGGATCTCATCTCAGTACCTAATGGCAGTCAGGCTACCTCTGGCGAGCACATGGAGGGCTGTGCGGCCCCCCAAAGAAATGCCACCCCACACCATGACTGACCCACTGCCAAACCGGTCATGCTGGAGGATGTTGCAGGCAGCAGAACATTCTCCATGGCATCTCCAGACTCTGTCACGTCTGTCACGTGCTCAGTGTGAACCTGCTTTCATCTGTGAAGAGCACAGGGCGCCAGTGGCGAATTTGCCAATCTTGGTGTTCTCTGGTAAATGCCAAACGTCCTGCACGGTATTGGGGTGGAACAGGGAGGGACACTGCTGGGGGGGGTGATGAGGGTGGAACAGGGAGGGACACTGCTGGGGGGGTGATGAGGGGACAGGGAGGGACACTGCTGGGGGGGTGATGGTGGGACAGGGAGGGACACTGCTGTCTGTGGGCCTGGGGTGGAACAGGGAGGGACACTGCTGTCTGTGGGCCTGGAACAGGGAGGGACACTGCTGTCTGTGGGCCTGGAACAGGGAGGGACACTGCTGGGGGGGTGATGAGGGGACAGGGAGGGACACTGCTGGGGGGTGAGGAGGGTGGGACAGGGAGCGACACTGCTGGGGGGGTATTGAGGGTGGGACAGGGAGGGACACTGCTGGGGGGGTGAGGAGGGTGGGACAGGGAGCGACACTGCTGGGGGGGTATTGAGGGTGGGACAGGGAGGGACACTGCTGGGGGGGTGATGAGGGTGGGACAGGGAGGGACACTGCTGGGGGGGTGATGAGGGGACAGGAAGGGACACTGCTGGGGGGGTGATGAGGGTGGGACAGGGAGGGACACTGCTGGGGGGGTGATGAGGGTGGGACAGGGAGGGACACTGCTGGGGGGGTGATGAGGGGACAGGGAGGGACACTGCTGGGGGGGTGACGGTGGGACAGGCTAAATAGGAGCAGGGACACATAGAAACACACCCTGATTGACAGGCCTCGTTGTTATGCAGCAGGAAGTTCTGTCTTTCCTCCTCTCTCCTGTGTGTGTTAGGGAGCATTGCAATGGCTCGTTTGTTGACTGACAATGGATCACTTCAATTTTCAATTTGTCCGAATGCTTTAGATTTGCTTCTCATCATTACATTGTATTTTTATATTTTTTATTGTGATTCTGTGTGATGGTAGATTGACTGAGGAGGTGTATTGTGATGGTAGATTGATTGAGGAGGTTTATTGTGATTCTGTGTGATGGTAGATTGACTGAGGAGGTTTATTGTGATGGTAGATTGACTGAGGAGGTGTATTGTGATGGTAGATTGATTGAGGAGGTTTATTGTGATTCTGTGTGATGGTAGATTGACTGAGGAGGTGTATTGTGATGCTGTGTGATGGTAGATTGACTGAGGAGGTGTATTGTGATGCTGTGTGATGGTAGATTGACTGAGGAGGTTTATTGTGATGCTGTGTGATGGTAGATTGACTGAGGAGGTTTATTGTGATTCTGTGTGATGGTAGATTGACTGAGGAGGTGTATTGTGATGCTGTGTGATGGTAGATTGACTGAGGAGGTGTATTGTGATGCTGTGTGATGGTAGATTGACTGAGGAGGTGTATTGTGATGGTAGATTGACTGAGGAGGTGTATTGTGATGGTAGATTGACTGAGGAGGTTTATTGTGATTCTGTGTGATGGTAGATTGACTGAGGAGGTGTATTGTGATGGTAGATTGACTGAGGAGGTGTATTGTGATTCTGTGTGATGGTAGATTGACTGAGGAGGTGTATTGTGAATCTGTGTGATGGTAGATTGACTGAGGAGGTGTATTGTGATGGTAGATTGACTGAGGAGGTGTATTGTGATGGTAGATTGACTGAGGAGGTTTATTGTGATTCTGTGTGATGGTAGATTGACTGAGGAGGTGTATTGTGAATCTGTGTGATGGTAGATTGACTGAGGAGGTGTATTGTGATTCTGTGTGATGGTAGATTGACTGAGGAGGTGTATTGTGATGGTAGATTGACTGAGGAGGTGTATTGTGATGGTAGATTGACTGAGGAGGTTTATTGTGATTCTGTGTGATGGTAGATTGACTGAGGAGGTTTATTGTGATGGTAGATTGACTGAGGAAGTGTATTGTGAATCTGTGTGATGGTAGATTGACTGAGGAGGTGTATTGTGATGGTAGATTGACTGAGGAGGTTTATTGTGATTCTGTGTGATGGTAGATTGACTGAGGAGGTTTATTGTGAATCTGTGTGATGGTAGATTGACTGAGAAGCCCATTCTTTTAGTTCAGGGTTACTTTGAAAAACAAAGTGAAGAGGAATGAGTGGAGCTATATGATGTTATTATATCATACTATAGAGAAGGAGAAGTTGTCCCCTTCTCCTCTCCTCCTTATTTTCCAGCTGACTGACCACATTAAGCTGTTTCTCAGGAGTGCTGATATGCACATTACCATGCATTATTCTGAAACATTACCTGCCTGTCCTTCTCACAGTAATAACCACCGCCAAGACTCTATTCTAAAGCTAAATAATATTCACACCACAGAGGGAAAACACTTTGGTTTGACTTCATTATTCCTCTATAAATGTGCATATTGGGAGATGATTTTAGTGGGTTGTATTGTTCAGACTGTCTGTTCTTTAGATGTCAGAGAAAATTCTTACTGCAGGAGTGATCATGTCTGTATGTGTGTTTTTCCTATCTATTCTCAGAATAGTTTATTGTTTATTGTCCAATGATTGCACGTTGGCGAGTAGTATTGATGGTAACGGCAGCTTTTCCACTCGTCTTCTCCGGGACCTGACCAGGCATCCGGCTCTTTGTCCTCTGTACCTGCGTCGCTTCCTCTTGCAAATAACGTGGATGTCGGCCCTGCCGGGTGTTAGGAGGATGTCTTGTGCGTCTTGTTTGTTGAAGGAAGAAATCTTTGTCTAATCCGAGGTGAGTGATCGCTGTCCTGATATCCAGAAGCTCTTTTTTTTGCCGTAAGATACGGTGGCAGAAACATTATGGACAAAATAAGTTACAAATAGCTGCCATTTCTTCCAGCGCCATTTTGTTTGTCATGAAGAGGGCACGACAAAGCCTATTCCCCCTCAGGAAACTAAAAAGATTTGGCCTGGGTCCTGAGATCCTCAAAAGGTTCTACAGCTGCAGCATCGAGAGCATCCTGACCGGTTGCATCACTGCCTGGTACGGCAACTGCTCAGCCTCCGACCGCAAGGCACTACAGAGGGTAGTGCGTACGGCTCAGTACATCACTGAGGCTAAGCTGCCTGCCATCCAGGATTTCTACACCAGGCGGTGTCAAAGGAAGGCCCTAGAAATTGTCAAAGTCCCCAGCCACCCCAGTCATAGACTGTTCTCTCTACTACCGCATGGCAAGCGGTACCGGAGTGCCAAGTCTTGGACAAAAAGGCTTCTCAACAGTTTTTACCCCCAAGCCATAAGACTCCTGAACAGGTAATCAAATGGCTACCCGGACTATTTGCATTGTGTGCCCCCCCAACCCCTCTTTTACGCTGCTGCTACTCTGTTCATCATATATGCATAGTCACTTTAACCATATCTACATGTACATACTACCACAATCAGCCTGACTAACCGGTGTCTGCATGTAGCCTCGCTACTGAATATAGCCTCTCTACTGTTTATAACCTCTCTACTGTTTATAGCCTCTCTACTGTATATAGCCTCTCTACTGTATATAGCCTCTCTACTGTATATAACCTCTCTACTGTTTATAACCTCTCTACTGTTTATAGCCTCTCTACTGTATATAGCCTCTCTACTGTATATAGCCTCTCTACTGTATATAACCTCTCTACTGTTTATAACCTCTCTACTGTTTATAGCCTCTCTACTGTATATAGCCTCTCTACTGTATATAACCTCTCTACTGTTTATAACCTCTCTACTGTTTATAGCCTCTCTACTGTATATAGCCTCTCTACTGTATATAGCCTCTCTACTGTATATAGCCTCTCTACTGTATATAGCCTCTCTACTGTATATAGCCTCTCTACTGTATATAGCCTTGCTACTGTATATAACCTCTCTACTGTTTATAGCCTCTCTACTGTATATAGCCTTGCTACTGTATATAGCCTGTCTACTGTATATAGCCTCTCTACTGTATATAGCCTCTCTACTGTATATAGCCTCTCTACTGTATATAACCTCTCTACTGTTTATAACCTCTCTACTGTTTATAGCCTCTCTACTGTATATAGCCTCTCTACTGTATATAGCCTTGCTACTGTATATAGCCTCTCTACTGTATATAGCCTTGCTACTGTATATAGCCTCTCTACTGTATATAGCCTCTCTACTGTATATAGCCTCTCTACTGTAGATAGCCTCTCTACTGTATATAGCCTTGCTACTGTATATAGCCTCTCTACTGTATATAGCCTCTCTACTGTATATAGCCTCTCTACTGTATATAGCCTCTCTACTGTATATAACCTCTCTACTGTTTATAACCTCTCTACTGTTTATAGCCTCTCTACTGTATATAGCCTCTCTACTGTATATAGCCTCTCTACTGTATATAGCCTCGCTACTGTATATAACCTCTCTACTGTTTATAGCCTCTCTACTGTATATAGCCTTGCTACTGTATATAGCCTGTCTACTGTATATAGCCTCTCTACTGTATATAGCCTCTCTACTGTATATAGCCTCTCTACTGTATATAACCTCTCTACTGTTTATAACCTCTCTACTGTTTATAGCCTCTCTACTGTATATAGCCTCTCTACTGTATATAGCCTTGCTACTGTATATAGCCTCTCTACTGTATATAGCCTCTCTACTGTATATAGCCTCTCTACTGTATATAGCCTCTCTACTGTATATAACCTCTCTACTGTTTATAACCTCTCTACTGTTTATAGCCTCTCTACTGTATATAGCCTCTCTACTGTATATAGCCTCTCTACTGTATATAACCTCTCTACTGTATATAACCTGTCTTTTTACTGTTGTTTTATTTCTTTACTTACCTATTGTTCACCTAATACCTTTTTTGCACTATTGGTTACAGCCTGTAAGTAAACGTTTGACTGCAAGGTCTACTACACCTGCTGCATTCAGCGCATGTGACAAATAAACGTTGATTTGATTTGATGTGTCAAGTGTGTCATGGTGTGGTCTCAATCTGTCCATCTCTCAAAGTAACTCAGGGTATTTACCAGACTATTGTCTAGACTCAATCTGTCCATCTCTCAATGTAAAGACAGGGTATTTACCAGACTATTGTCTAGGCTCAATCTGTCCATCTCTCAATGTAAAGACAGGGTATTTACCAGACTATTGTCTAGACTCAATCTGTCCATCTCTCAATGTAAAGACAGGGTATTTACCAGACTATTGTCTAGACTCAATCTGTCCATCTCTCAAAGTAAAGACAGGGTATTTACCAGACTATTGTCTAGACTCAATCTGTCCATCTCTCAATGTAAAGACAGGATGTTTACCTCTTGTCTAGGCTCAATATCATATCTTACCATGCAACATATATAATATCTTACCATGCAACATATATAATATCTTACCATGCAACATATATCATATCTTACCATGCAACATATATCATATCTTACCATGCAACATATATCATATCTTACCACGCAACATATATCATATCTTACCACGCAACATATATCATATCTTACCATGCAACATATATCATATCTTACCATGCAACATATATCATATCTCACCATGCAACATATATCATATCTTACCACGCAACATATATCATATCTTACCATGCAACATATATCATATCTTACCATGCAACCCACCTCTTTTCCAATACATGTTCAGAGGTTGACCAGTTGTTTGACTGCTCCCCTCGACACATTTTGACACAGTTTGACAAGCCCTGTGAAAACACACTCTTGGCATGCACGCACCCACACACACACGCGCACGCACGCACGCACGCACGCACGCACGCACGCACGCACACACACACACACACACACACACACACACACACACACACACACACACACACACACACACACACACCCAGTCAGCCTCAGGTTGGCAAATGATTTCCTTATCTTTATCCATTCATTAGGTAGAACCGTTTCTATGGAGCAGGTCACATGATCAAAGTGAATTCTGTTTATCTTGACGAGTTCTGGAACATAATCCTCCCGAGGATTCCGGAACATGTCTGAGTGACACCAGAGACGAGTTGTCCAGGTCACATCGCTCTCTCTGTTGCCTTTATGGAACTGTCTGGAATATACTGTAGAGTTTATGTAATCTGTCAAATAGACAGAGTACTTTCTACACCTTGAATCTCAATTAGGGACATTTAGAATGATAATCAACTGGAACATGGATCTATCGGTATTGATTAAACGGTTAAAGTGAATTGAATACAGCCATATCGCTGTGTTAGTGCATTGACTGGTCTTAGGGTCTGATGGCTATAGCAACCAACTGCTGCAGTACAGGAAGGAAGGAAAGAAGGAAAGAAAGAAGGAAGGAGAGGAGGGTTTGTGATAAATACTGATGGAGGTTAAATCCTCGGAGCTTTACACCTTTATACCTTTCAATCCTGAAGAAAAAGCTTTCAACACACTGCCTGTCCTAAAACCATGAATTGAAATATATGCCCTCGGGGCCTCCTGAGTGGCGCAGTGGTCTAAGGCACTGCATCGCAGTGTTGCGGCGTCACTACAGCCTGGGGTTCGATCCGGGAGTACCGTAGGGCGGCGTGACCGGGAGTACCGTAGGGCGGCGTGACCCGGGAGTACCGTAGGGCGGCGTGACCGGGAGTACCGTAGGGCGGCGTGACCGGGAGTACCGTAGGGCGGCGTGACCGGGAGTACCGTAGGGCGGCGTGACCGGGAGTACCGTAGGGCGGCGTGACCGGGAGTACCGTAGGGTTGTCCGGTTTAGGAGAGGGTTTGGCTGTAGAGGGTTTGGCTGTAGGGGGCTTGGCTGTAGAGGGCTTGGCTGTAGAGGGCTTGGCTGTAGAGGGCTTGGCTGTAGGGGGTTTGGCTGTAGAGGGCTTGGCTGTAGGGGGTTTGGCTGTAGAGGGCTTGGCTGTAGAGGGCTTGGCTGTAGAGGGCTTGGCTGTAGAGGGCTTGGCTGTAGGGGGCTTGGCTGTAGAGGGCTTGGCTGTAGGGGGCTTGGCTGTAGAGGGCTTGGCTGTAGAGGGCTTGGCTGTAGAGGGCTTGGCTGTAGGGGGCTTGGCTGTAGGGGGCTTGGCTGTAGGGGGCTTGGCTGTAGAGGGTTTGGCTGTAGGGGTTTGGCTGTAGGGGGTTTGGCTGTAGGGGTTTGGCTGTAGGGGTTTGGCTGTAGAGGGTTTGGCTGTAGAGGGTTTGGCTGTAGAGGGTTTTGCTTGGCTCATCGTGCTGGCTGGCTGGACACCTGCAGGTTGCGGTTGGCTTCCAGGTGAATCAGGTGGGTGTTAATAAACTCTTGAGGGTGGGTCCCCTGTGGGATGTTTAAGCTAACATAGGCTAATGTGATTAGCATGAGGTTGTAAGTAACAAGAACATTTCCCAGGACATAGACATATCTGATATTGGCAGAAAGCTTTAGTTCTTGTTAATCTAACTGCACTGTCCAATTTACAGTAGCTATTACAGTGAAGGAATACCGTGCTATTGTTTGAGTAGAGTGCACATTTATGAACATGATAATTTATTAATAAGGCACATTTGGGAAGTCTTGATACAACATTTTGAACAGAAATGCAACTCCAAGTTTATTGGATCAGTCTAAAACTTTGCACACACACTGATGCCATCTAGTGGCCAAGATCTAAATGGCTCCTGGGCAGGAATAATACATTATTGCCTTTCGATTGCATTTCAAAGATGATGTTACAAACTGCATTGTTTTTCTATGTATTATCTTTTATCAGATCTAATGTGTTATACTCTCCTACATTCATTTCACATTTCCACGAACTTCAAAGTGTTATGTTTCAAATGGTATTAATAATATGCATATCCTTGGTTTAGGTCCTGAGATATAGGCTGTTATATTTTGGTATGTCATTTTAGGTGAAAATTGAAAAAAAGGGGTCCTATCGATTTTAAGAAGCGAGGTTTGGCAGGTCATGTTTCAGAGGACGCATGACTTGACCTTCACCGCCCGCTGCTGAGTTGCAGCGATGTGACAAGATCGGAATCAAGAAATTGGTGAGAAAAAGGGGGTCAAAAAATAAATGTTTTAACTTTCTCAACATCCACCCACTCCACCAACCTCAACCCCAGTCAGCCTCCACCCACCTCTATCCCACTCCACCCCACCTCTATCCCAGTCCCACTCCACCCCACCTCTACCCCAGTCAGCCTCCACCCACCTCTACCCCAGCCCCACTCCACCCACCTCTACCCCAGTCAGCCTCCACCCACCTCTACCCCAGCCCCACTCCACCAACCTCTACCCCAGTCAGCCTCCACCCCACCTCTATCCCAGCCCCACTCCACCAACCTCTACCCCAGTCAGCCTCCACCAACCTCTACCCCAGCCCCACTCCACCTCTATCCCAGCCCCACTCCACCCACCTCTACCCCAGTCAGCCTCCACCCCACCTCTATCCCACTCCACCCCACCTCTATCCCACTCCACCCCACCTCTATCCCAGCCCCACTTCACCCCACCTCTATCCCAGCCCCACTCCACCCCACCTCTACCCCAGTCAGCCTCCACCCACCTCTACCCCAGCCCCACTCCACCCACCTCTACCCCAGTCAGCCTCCACCCACCTCTCCAGCCCCACTCCACCAACCTCTACCAGTCAGCCTCCACCCCACCTCTATCCCAGCCCCACTCCACCAACCTCTACCCCAGTCAGCCTCCACCCACCTCTATCCCACTCCACCAACCTCTACCCCAGTCAGCCTCCACCCACCTCTATCCCACTCCACCAACCTCTACCCCAGTCAGCCTCCACCCACCTCTATCCCACTCCACCAACCTCTACCCCAGTCAGCCTCCACCCACCTCTATCCCACTCCACCAACCTCTACCCCAGCCCCACTCCACCCACCTCTACCCCAGTCAGCCTCCACCCACCTCTATCCCACTCCACCAACCTCTATCCCACTCCACCAACCTCTATCCCACTCCACCCCACCTCTATCCCACTCCACCAACCTCTATCCCAGTCAGCCTCCACCAACCTCTACCCCAGTCAGCCTCCACCCACCTCTATCCCACTCCACCCCACCTCTATCCCACTCCACCCCACCTCTATCCCAGCCCCACTTCACCCCACCTCTATCCCAGCCCCACTCCACCCCACCTCTATCCCAATCCACCCACCTCTATGCCACTCCACCCCACCTCTATCTCACTCCACCCCACCTCTATCTCACTCCACCCCACCTCTAACCCAGCCCCACTCCGCCCCACCTCTATCCCAGCCCCACTCCGCCCCACCTCTATCCCAGCCCCTCTCCACCCACCTCTATCCCAGTCCCAGTCCACCCCACCTCTATCCCAGCCCCACTCCACCCCACCTCTATCCCAGCCCCACTCCACCAACCTCTACCCCAGTCAGCCTCCACCAACCTCTACCCCAGCCCCACTCCACCTCTATCCCAGCCCCACTCCACCCACCTCTACCCCAGTCAGCCTCCACCCCACCTCTATCCCACTCCACCCCACCTCTATCCCACTCCACCCCACCTCTATCCCAGCCCCACTTCACCCCACCTCTATCCCAGCCCCACTCCACCCCACCTCTATCCCAATCCACCCACCTCTATGCCACTCCACCCCACCTCTATCTCACTCCACCCCACCTCTATCTCACTCCACCCCACCTCTAACCCAGCCCCACTCCGCCCCACCTCTATCCCAGCCCCACTCCGCCCCACCTCTATCCCAGCCCCTCTCCACCCACCTCTATCCCAGTCCCAGTCCGCCCCACCTCTATCCCAGCCCCACTCCACCCCACCTCTATCCCAGCCCCACTCCACCCACCTCTATCCCAGTCCCAGTCCACCCCACCTCTATCCCAGCCACACTCCACCCCACCTCTATCCGAGTCCCACCCAACCCCACCTCTATCCCAGCCCCACTCCACCCCACCTCTATCCCAGCCCCACTCCACCCCACCTCTATCCCAGCCCCACTCCACCCCACCTCTATCCCAGCCCCACTCCACCCCACCTGTATCCCAACCCCACACAACACCCACCCCACCTCTATCCCAGCCCCACTCCACCCCACCTGTATCCCAGTCCCACTCCACCCCACCTCTATCCCAGCCCCACTCCACCCCACCTCTATCCCAGCCCCACTCCACCCACCTCTATCTCAGTCCCACTCCACCCCACCTCTATCCCAGCCCCACTCCACCCCACCTCTATCCCACTCCACCCCACCTCTATCCTACTCCACCCCATCTCTATCCCACTCCACCCAACCTCTATCCCAGCCCCACCCCACCTCTATCCCAGCCCCACTCCACCCCACCTCTATCCCACTCCACCCCATCTCTATCCCAGCCCCACTCCGCCCCACCTTTTCCCAGCCCCACTCCGCCCCACCTCTATCCCAGTCCCACTCCACCCCACCTCTATCCCAGCCCCACTCCACCCCACCTCTATCCCAGCCCCACTCCACCCCACCTCTATCCCAGCCCCACTCCACCCCACCTGTATTCCAACCCCACACCACTCCACCCCACCTCTATCCCAGCCCCACTCCACCCCACCTCTATCCCAGCCCCACTCCACCCCACCTGTATCCCAGTCCCACTCCACCCCACCTCTATCCCAGCCCCACTCCACCCCACCTCTATCCCAGCCCCACTCCACCCCACCTCTATCCCAGCCCCACTCCACCCCACCTGTATCCCAGCCCCACTCCACCCCACCTGTATCCCAGTCCCACTCCACCCCACCTCTATCCCAGTCCCACTCCACCCCACCTCTATCCCAGCCCCACTCCACCCCACCTCTATCCCAGCCCCACTCCACCCCACCTCTATCCCAGCCCCACTCCACCCACCTCTATCCCAGTCCCACTCCACCCCACCTCTATCCCAGTCCCCGTCCACCCCAACTCTATCCCAGTCCCACTCCACCCCACCTCTATCCCAGCCCCACTCCACCCCACCTCTATCCCAGTCCCAGTCCACCCCACCTCTATCCCAGTCCCAGTCCACCCCACCTCTATCCCAGCCCCACTCCACCCCACCTCTATCCCAGTCCCAGTCCACCCCAACTCTATCCCAGTCCCAGTCCACCCCAACTCTATCCCAGTCCCACTCCACCCCACCTCTATCCCAGTCCCACTCCACCCCACCTCTATCCCAGCCCCACTCCACCCACCTCTATCCCAGCCCCACTCCACCCCACCTCTATCCCACCCCCACCCCACCTCTATCCCAGTCCCATTCCACCACACCTCTATCCCAGTCCCACTCCACCCCACCTCTATCCCAGCCCCACTCCACCTCTATCCCAGTCCCAGTCCACCCCACCTCTATCCCAGTCCCAGTCCACCCCACCTCTATCCCACTCCACCCCACCTCTCTCCCAACCCCACACCACTCCTCCCCACCTCTCTCCCAACCCCACACCACTCCTCTCCACCTCTATGCCAGTCCCCTTCCGCCCCACCTCTACCCTAGCCCCACTCCACCCCACCTCTACCCTAGCCCCACTCCACCCCACCTCTACCACAGCCCCACTCTACTTCCCCTGTCCATTAACATCATGTGTCCATTGAGGGTCAACAGTAGAAATCTCCTCTTCTCTCCGAGGTGGAACCAGGTCCAGGAGCTAGACAAGAAGCATCAGGTTAAAACCCCCTGAAGCACAGAGACTGGAGGTCACCGGAGGTCACACTCCTTTAGCCCAGGAGCTGTCTCTCTCTCTCTGTCTCTCTCTCTCTATGTCTCTCTCTTCCTCTCTGTCTCTCTCTCTCCCTCTCTGTCTCTCTCCCTCTCTCTCTCCCCCTCTCTCTCTCTCTCTCTCTCTATGTCTCTCTCTGTCTCTCTCTCTCTTCCTCTCTGTCTCTCTCTCTCCCTCTCTGTCTCTCTCTCTCCCTCTGTCTCTCTCTCTCTCTCTCTCCCTCTCTGTCTCTCTCTCTCCCTCTCTGTCTCTGTCTCTCTCTCTCCCTCTCTGTCTCTCTCTTGCTCCCTCTCTCTCTCTCCCCCTCTGTCTCTCTCTCCCTCTCTATGTGTCTCTTTTTCTCTCCCTCTGTCTCCCTCTCTCTGTCTCTCTGTTTCTTTCTTTCTTTCTCTGTCTCTCTATCTCCTCTCTCTCTCTCCTCCTCTCTTCCCCGGGCTGAGGGTTTCTAAGTCCGCTGAGAGGAGTGTGTGAAAAGGCACAATACAGGTCCCTCGACGCTGCCGCCACGGCAGCGAATGTGTGAGAAGAGGCCTACATTTGATGCCTGACTGACCAAATCTTCTTCTGAATAGTCGCTGCTATTCCCCCGTGAGGTCTGTAGTGGTGCCAGAGGGGGGCGAGAGGGGGGGCACGAGAGACAAGCTGGAGAGAGGAAGGTTCAGTAATTGTATCAAGGTCTGTTGAGATTTTCTCAAACGGCTCTCGGTAAAAGGAATGGGGTCCCATGGTACAGGAAGCAACTCCTGCAGAATAACCCCAAAACACTGTGCACTCAGATATGAATAACATTCCATTTAGCACATGAAAGCCCATATATTGAATACAACACCTTCACTGTCCCCAACTCCATCTATTTTTCAACACTAATATGAAAATCTGTTTATTCCTGCGGAGGGTTTAGATTAGATTTCGACTAAGAATGTGTTGTTTTATGGTGTTTATGGTGTCCAGTTTTAGCGACTCTAAACTTGGAGTGTTTTCACCCATTTTGACATTGTTACGTATAAAGGTTTCTTTGTCCTTTTATCAATATAAACACAGATATTATAACTTATCTGGTAAGAAAGGACCTACACAAGTACCTAGAGTTGAAGTCGGAAGTTTAAATACACCTTAGCCAAATAAATTTAAACTCCGTTTTTCACAATTCATGACATTTTATCCTAGTAAAAATTCCCTGTCTTCGGTCAGTTAGGATCACCACTTTATTTTAAGAATGTGAAATCTCAGAATAGTAGTGGAGAGAATGATTTATTTCAGCTTTTAGTTCTTTCATCACATTCCCAGTGGGTCAGAAGTTTACATACTAATTGAGTGTATTTGGTAGCACTGCCTTTAAATTGCTCAACTTGGTTCAAACGTTTCGGGTAGCCTTCCACAAGCTTCCCACAATAAGTTGTGTGAATTTTGACCCATTCCTCCTGACAGAGCTGGTGTAACTGAGTCAGGTTTGTAGGCCTCCTTGCTCGCACAAACTTTTTCAGTTCTGCCCACAAATTTTCTATGGGATTGAGGCCAGGGCTTTGTGATGGCCACTCCAATACCTTGACTTTGTTGTCTTTAAGCCATTTTGCCACAACTTTGGAAGTATGCTTGGTGTCATTGTCCATTTGGAAGACCCATTTGGGACCAACTTCCTGACTGATGTCTTGAGATGTTGCTTCAATATATCCTCATGATGCCATCTATTTTGTGAAGTGCACCAGTCTCTATATAACGATTTAATAAATGGTTAGGGTTAGGGTTAGGTACCTAGTACCTATATATAGACTTAATAAAGGGTTAGGGTTAGATACCTAGTACCTATATAAGGACTTAATAAATGGTTAGGGTTAGGGTTAGGGTTAGGTACCTAGTACCTATATAAAGACTTAATAAATGGTTAGGGTTAGGTACCTAGTACCTATATATAGACTTAATAAAGGGTTAGGGTTAGATACCTAGTACCTATATAAGGACTTAATAAAGGGTTAGGGTTAGGTACCTAGTACCTATATAAAGACTTAATAAATGGTTAGGGTTAGGGTTAGGTACCTAGTACCTATATAAGGACTTAATAAAGGGTTAGGGTTAGGGTTAGATACCTAGTACCTATATATAGACTTAATAAATGGTTAGGGTTAGGGTAGATACCTAGTACCTATATAAGGACTTAATAAAGGGTTAGGGTTAGGGTTAGGTACCTAGTACCTATATATAGACTTAATAAAGGGTTAGGGTTAGGGTTAGGTACCTAGTACCTATATATAGACTTAATAAAGGGTTAGGGTTAGATACCTAGTACCTATATAAGGACTTAATAAAGGGTTAGGGTTAGGGTTAGGTACCTAGTACCTATATAAAGACTTAATAAAGGGTTAGGGTTAGGGTTAGATACCAGCCAGGACGGATTGTGCCAGCCCAGCTCCAGACCTCCACTGCGCCTCCACAGCCCAGAATGCCCTGTTCCTGCTCCTCGCACTCGCCCAGAAGTGCGTGTCACCAGTCTGGGGCCACCTGTCCCGGCTCCACGCACTAGGCCTTCAGTGAGTCTCTCCAGTCCGGTGTGTCATGTTCCTGCTCCCCGCACTCGCCCTGAGGTGCGTGTTACCAGTCTGGCGCCACCTGTGCCATTCCCCACAGATGGCCCACAGTCCAGAGCCTCCTGAGACGTCCCCCAGTCCGGAGTCTCCGGCGGCGGTCTGCAGTCCTGAGCCTCTGGCGATGAACCATGGTCCGGTTCCTCCTGAGACGGCCCACAGTCCGGAACCTCCTGAGACGGCCCACAGTCCGGAGCCTCCTGAGACAGTCCAGAGCCTCTGGCGATGAACCACGGTCCGGTGACACAAATGCGAAGGGATCAGCGGGAGAAGCGGGGGCTACGCCCCGAACCGGAGCCGCCTCTTATTCTGGCGGATAAGCAGGATGAGAGGGTTCTTCGTCCTGCACCAGAGGGTTAGGGTAGACACCCACCCTAACCCTCCCTTTTTTGTAAAATTTTTGCTAGATGTTTTTGCGTTCAGAGTCCGCACCTTTGGGGGGGTACTGTCACATCCTGACCATAGAAGCTTTTATTTTCTATGGTAGATTAGGTCGCGCGTGACAGGGTTGTGTCTAGTTTAGATTTTCTATGTTGTCATGTTCTTGTTTCTGTATTTCTATGTTTTTTTGTGATGATCTCCAATTAGAGGCAGCTGGTCATCGTTGTCTCTAATTGGAGATCATACTTAAGTAGTTGTTTTTCCCACCTGGGTTTGTGGGAGATTGTTTTTGTGTTAGTGTATGTTGCACCTCTTCGTCACGGTTTGTTGTTTTTGTTCCTTAGTTTATTTATTTATCTTTATTTAGAGTTTCACAGTGAAAATAAAATGTGGAACGATACACACGCTGCACTTTGGTCCCGTTCTTCAGACAGCCGTGACATACATAAAAAAAACTAAAGCGAGGCGACCATCTCTGTCGGCGAATCAGTAGAGTGGGTGTGGCTAGAGTCCAGTGGGTGTGGCTCCAGTGTGTGTGCATACAGTCAAAATAATTAGTGCAAAAAGAGTCAGTAAAGATAGTCAAGGTAGCTATTTGGTTAACTATTTAGTAGCAGTAATATGGTTTGGGGGAAGAAGCTGTTCAGGGTCCTGTTGGCTCTAGACTTTGTGTTCCGGTACATCTTGCCGTGCATTAGCAGAGAGAACAGTCTCTGATTTAGTTGGCTAAAGTCTTTGACAGTTTTTAGTTCCTTCCTTTGACACCACCAACGTTCCCAGTTGTCTCAAAGGCAGCAATATTCCGTGACATTGTCAAATAAGACTCCATTTTAAAAAGTGAGATATAGAACTACAAGGTATAATGTAGCCTATGGACAAGCAGCTAGCGACATCTCACTGTAGTGGTATATGGCATATTTAGGCATATTTGAAACTGTGAAATTAAGGCATTGGGTTATCATATTATTTCCATGGCAATTTCCTGCTGTTCACATATATCTGTTGCTGCAGTTATGGCGAGGTATGGCACTGTCTTTGGACATGGTGAGTACATAGTATATGGGGCAGCATTTAGCCATCAAACGTCTCCTAATGGGGGTCTCTATGGGAACGACACACGATGCATATTCTAGATGATTTACACTCCCTCCAGGCCAGTTAACAGCCCATCATATCCATGAAGACTCTATAATTAATATAATATTCAACCGTAGCTCTGAGACCAGGACAGTTACAGTATATTATTATATTATTAAACTGTAGCTCTGAGACCAGGACAGTTACAGTATATTATTAAACCGTAGCTCTGAGACCAGGACAGTTACAGTATATTATTATATTATTAAACTGTAGCTCTGAGACCAGGACAGTTACAGTATATTATTATATTATTAAACTGTAGCTCTGAGACCAGGACAGTTACAGTATATTATTAAACCATAGCTCTGAGACCAGGACAGTTACAGTATATTATTATATTATTAAACTGTAGCTCTGAGGCCAGGATAGTTACAGTATATTATTAAACCGTAGCTCTGAGACCAGGACAGTTACAGTATATTATTATATTATTAAACTGTAGCTCTGAGACCAGGACAGTTACAGTATATTATTATATTATTAAACTGTAGCTCTGAGGCCAGGACAGTTACAGTATATTATTAAACTGTAGCTCTGAGGCCAGGACAGTTACAGTATATTATTATATTATTAAACTGTAGCTCTGAGGCCAGGACAGTTACAGTATATTATTATATTATTAAACTGTAGCTCTGAGACCAGGACAGTTACAGTATATTATTAAACTGTAGCTCTGAGGCCAGGACAGTTACAGTATATTATTATATTATTAAACTGTAGCTCTGAGGCCAGGACAGTTACAGTATATTATTATATTATTAAACTGTAGCTCTGAGACCAGGACAGTTACAGTATATTATTAAACTGTAGCTCTGAGACCAGGACAGTTACAGTATATTATTATATTATTAAACTGTAGCTCTGAGACCAGGACAGTTACACTATATTATTAAACTGTAGCTCTGAGACCAGGACAGTTACAGTATATTATTAAACTGTAGCTCTGAAACCAGGACAGTTACAGTATATTATTATATTATTAAACTGTAGCTCTGAGACCAGGACAGTTACAGTATATTATTAAACTGTAGCTCTGAGGCCAGGACAGTTACAGTATATTATTAAACTGTAGCTCTGAGGCCAGGACAGTTACAGTATATTATTAAACTGTAGCTCTGAGACCAGGACAGTTACAGTATAATATTAAACTGTAGCTCTGAGGCCAGGACAGTTACAGTATAATATTGAGTGATAGATAATAGTGATAGATGTGCAGATGATGATGTGCAAGTTGAAATACTGGTGTGCAAAAGAGCAAAAAAAGTTAATAAAAACAATATTGGGATGAGGTAGGTGGATGGGCTATTTACAGATGGGCTGTGTACAGCTGCAGTGATCGGTAAGCTTCTCAGATAGCTTAAATTGAAGTTAGTGAGGGAGATATAAGTCTCCAACTTCAGCGATTTTTGCAATTCGTTCCAGTCATTGGCAGCAGAGAACTGGAAGGAAAAGCGGCCAATTGAAGTGTTGGCTTTGGGGATGACCAGTGAGATATACCTGCTGGAGAGCGTGCTATGGGTGGGTGTTGTTATGGTGACCAGTGAGCTGAGATAAGGCAGAGCTTTACCTACCAAAGATTTATAGATGACCTGGAGCCAGTGGGTCTGGCGACGAATATGTAGCGATGGTCAGCCAACGAGAGCATATAGGTCAGAGTGGTGGGTGGTATATGGGGCTTTGGAGACAAAACGGATGGAACTGTGATAGACTGCATCCAGTTTGCTGAGTAGAGTGTTGGAGGCTATTTTGTAAATGACATCGCCAAAGTCGAGGATCGGTAGCATAGTCAGTTTTACGAGGGTATGTTTGGCAGCGTGAGTGATTGGGTTGGAGATGTTTAATATGAGTCTGGAAGGAGAGTTTACAGTCTAACCAGACACCTAGGTAATTTTAGTTGTCCACATATTCTAAGTCAGAACCGTCCAGAGTAGTGACGCAAGTCGGGCGGGCAGGTGTGGGCAGTAATCGGTTGAAGAGCATGCATTTAGTTGTACTAGCATTTAAGAGCAGTTGGAGGCCACGGAAGGAGAGTTGAATGGCATTGAAGCTCGTCTGGAGGTTTGTTAACACAGTGTCCAAAGAAGGGCCAGATGTCGTCTGCGTAGAGGTGGATCAGGGAATCACCCGCAGCAAGAGCGACATCATTGATATACACAGAGAAATGACTGTGTGTATTGTTTCCTGTCTTTTCTGAAAAGTTGCATATCGTGGGGACTATTCAATGCTAATGCAGAACGCCACAGGAGGTTTTTGTGCTGGTCGAGAGCAGTCAGGTCTGGAGTGAACCAAGGGCTATATCTGTTCTTAGTTCTACATTTTTTGCTGGGTCATGTGTATTTAAGATGGTAAGGAAATTACTTTTAAAGAACGTCCAGGCATCCTCTACTGATGGGATGAGGTCCATATCCTTCCAGGATACCCGGGCCAGGTCGATTAGAAAGGCCTGCTCACAGAAGTGTTTTTGGGAGCGTTTGACAGTGATGAGGGGTGGTAGTTTGGTCGCAGACCCATAGCAGTTGCTGGCAATGAGGCAGTGATCGCTGAGATCCTGATTGCAAACAGCAGAGGTGTATTTGGAGGGCAAATTGGTCAGGATAATATCTGTGAGGTTGCCCATGTTCACGGATTTAGGGTTGTACCTGGTGGGCTCCTTGATAATTTGTGTGAGATTGAGGGCATCTATCTTATATTGTAGGACTGCCGGGGTGTTAAGCATATCCCAGTTTAGGTCACCTAACAGAACGAACACTGAAGATAGATGGGGGGCAATCAATTCACATATGGTGTCCAGGGCACAGCTGGGAGCTGAGGGGGGTCTATAACAGGTGGCAACAGTGAGAGACTTATTTCTGGAGAGATTCGTTTTTAAAATTAGAAGCTCGAACTGTTTGGGCATAGACCTGGAAAGTATGATAGCCTGCAAAGTTATATCTCTGCAGTAGATTGCAACTCCTCCCCCTTTGGCGGTTCTATGTTGATGGAAAATGTTGTAGTTGGGGATGGAAATCTCAGAATTTTTGGTGGCATTCCTAAGCCAGGATTCAGACATGGCAAGTACATCAGGGTTGGCGGAGTGTGCTAAAGCAGTGAGTAAAACAAACTTAGGGAGGAGGCTTCTGTTGTTAACATGCATGAAACCAAGGCTTTTACGGTTACAGAAGTCAACAAATGAGAACACCTGAAGACACACAGAGCCTGGGTTAACCTCTACATCACCTGAGGAGCAGAGGAGGAGTAGGATGAGGGTACGGCTAAAGGCTATCAAAACTGGTCATCTAGGTTGTTGGGGACAGAGAATAAAAGGAGCAGATTTCTGGGCGTGGTAGGATAGATTCAGGGCATAATGTACAGACAGGGGTATGGTAGGGTGCAGGTACAGTGGAGGTAAACCCAGGCACTGAGTGATGATAAGAGAGGTTGCATCTCTGGACGCACTAGTTATGCTGGGTGAGGTCACCGCATGTGTGGGGGGTGGGATAAAAGAGGTATCTGAGGCATGTTGAGTGGGGCTAGGGGCTCCGCAGTAAACTAAAACAATGATAACTACCCTAAACAACAGTATACAAGGCATATTGACATTAGAGAGACATAAAGCGAGGCATAAAGCAATCACAGGTGTTGATTGGGAGAGCTAGCTAAGACAACAATGGGTAAGACAACAACAGCTAATCAGCTAAGACAACAACAACAGGTAAAATGGCGATGAATGGGCAGAGAGGGTCAGTTAACTTCACACAGGGCCTGAGACAGATAAATAAAATAAACAAAATAGAGTAACGTGATTAATGAACAGTCCAGCAGGGATCAGCTATGTAGCCAAGTGGTCATATGGTCCAGTGGACAGAAATAGATGAAACAGGGAAGCCGCTAGGTAGTCGTTACTATGCTAGCAAATGGGAGACAAGGCATAAAAAAAAGTTAGCAGGCCAGGGCTAGTAGAAGCATCTTCACCAACGTCCGGCAAAGGCTGGTTGAGGGTACAACGGATGGAATTACGTCGGCAGACCAGTCGTGATGGATCGGCGAGGCTCCATGTTGACAAAGGGTCCAGGCCAGTTGGAAAAAGAGGTATTGTAGCTGGAGTCATTTTGTTTGCTAGCCGGGAGTTGCACCTGGCTCGAGGTTAACTGGTGCTAGCTTTGGGACAAGGGCATTAGCCACTATAGCCACTCGGTAGCAGCTAGCTAGCTGCGATGATCCGATGCAAAGGTCCAGATCTTATGGCAAGAATCCGGTGATGTAGTGGCTTCTAGTCGTGTTAGTGAAGAGTCCGGGAGGCATCAGCTGTGTAGCTGAGTGATCATAGGGTCCACTGAGCAGGCCAGGAGATGGGCCTGGCTCAAGGCTAGCTTCGGGGCTGGGCCACTCGGTAGCAGCTAGCTAGCAGCGATGATCAGGAGTAATGGTCCAGGGCTTACGGCAGGAATCCGGTGTTGTAGTGGAGAAAACAGTCCGGTATGCTCAGGGTTGATATCGCGCTGTGCAGACTGGCAGACTGGTAAGTATTATCCAGGCTAAAAGCAGCTGGTGTCTGTGCTAAAGGTAAAGGTAGCAGTGGCTAACAATGACTAAATAGCTAGATTCTAATTAAGCGGGTTAGCTTCTGATGGTTAGCTTCTGATGGAGGTTCTGGCTATAAGGTCTAAAATTGCAGATTTGTATCACATTGGGTGAGGTGGGTTGCCGGAAGGTATATTTAATTTAAAAATGGAAAAAGATAATGAAATATATTGAAATATATATATATATAAAATAACAACATTTAAAAGACGAAAAAAAAACATTTACACAGGAGAACGTCAAACAACGTCTGCACTGCTACGCTACCTTGGATTGAAGTTTTTTTGTTGACCAAATAGTGAACCAATCAGCCTGTTACCACCCCACCAATCAGCCTGTTACCACCCCACCAATCAGCCTGTTACCACCCCACCAATCAGCCTGTTACCACCCCACCAATCAGCCTGTTACCACCCCACCAATCAGCCTGTTACCACCCCACCAATCAGCCTGTTACCACCCCACCAATCAGCCTGTTACCACCCCACCAATCAGCCTGTTACCACCCCACCAATCAGCCTGTTACCACCCCACCAATCAGCCTGTTACCACCCCACCAATCAGCCTGTTACCACCCCTTAGTAAACTTTATGAAAAAAGGTGTTTGACCAGACACAATGCTAATTTACAGTAAACAAATTGACAACAAACTTTCAGCTTGCTAATAGATAAGGATATTCAACAAGCACAGCACTTACACAAATGACTGATGATTGGCTGAGAGAAATTGATGATAAAAGTATTGTGGGGACTGTCTTGTTAGACTTCAGTGCAGCTTTTGACATTATTGATCACAGTCTGCTGCTGGAAAAACGTATGTGTTATGGCTTTACACCCCCTGCTATAATGGCTTTACACCCCCTGCTATAATGGCTTTACACCCCCTGCTATAATGTGGATAAAGAGTTTCCTGTCTAACAGAACACAGAGGTTGTTCTTTAACGGAAGCCTCTCCAACATAATCCAGGTAGAATCAGGAATTCCCCATGGCAGCTGTCTAACACTTAACAAAGAGTTGGAGTTAGTTTCAGAGTGGGTGGCAAGGAATACGTTAGTCCTAAATATTTTTAAAACTATAAGCATTGTATTTGGGACAAATCATTCACTAAAACCTAAACCACAACTAAATCTTTTTAAAAAAATGATATGGAAATTGAGCAAGTTGAGGTGCCTAAACTGCTTGGAGTAACCCTGGATTGTAAACTGTCCTGGTCAAAACATATTGATACAACAGTAGCTAAGATGGGGAGAAGTCTGTCCATAATAAAGCACTGCTCTGCCTTCTTAACAACACTATCAACAAGGCAGGTCCTACAGGCCCTAGTTTCTACCTTCTTAACAACACTATCAACAAGGCAGGTCCTACAGGCCCTAGTTTCTACCTTCTTAACAGCACTATCAACAAGGCAGGTCCTACAGGCCCTAGTTTCTACCTTCTTAACAACACTATCAACAAGGCAGGTCCTACAGGCCCTAGTTTCTACCTTCTTAACAACACTATCAACAAGGCAGGTCCTACAGGCCCTAGTTTCTA